>NW_008664781.1:0-14513 GCF_000695815.1 Acanthisitta chloris | reverse complement strand
AAGAAGAGAAAGAGTGAGAGGTGAGATTACCTATGGAAGTCAAAATTGTGCACTATAAGGCATATACACCAAGCTTTATTGCCATGTATTTTCCAAACTGCTTTAATCCCTTGCCTCACTCCCCAAAAGTCACTCACCACAAGCCAAAGTGAAATGACACTAACTTGATTACATCTTGAGCAGGTCAACCAATTGACAGTCCCCCAAAGACGCCAATAAACATCCCGCCAGGATTTCAGTTCCTCGTGAAGGCCAATTAAGTACTCATGGACTTCCCAGGTTTTATCTCTGAAAAAGCAAAACATCAGGTTGCATCCAGTCATGACTCTGTTTTGATCCTGCCACCAGGACAGTGAGGTGGAGGAGTAGAACAACACATGTCCCACTGCTGAAAAGCCTACAGCAGAGTTACAAGAGGAAGAAACAATGTGAGACAATCATTACTGAATTTAGAGCATGGAAGAAGAGACTTTATTCTTTCACAAGATCCCAAACTCACTAAGAACAAAGAATTACAGCTTGATTCATCTCAAGCTCCATGTACTACAAATTTATACGTTTCTTTTATGTATTTGCAACACAACAGTAATTACTTAGTTAAGAATTCAAGCTGGAAAACACAAGATCACATCTTTGATGAATGGACATATCTGATGCTTCTAGTCTTAAAAATACAGACTTTCTTCCTTCCTAGTGATATAATAACATCTCTTCAGAATTCAAAAGAGAATATTCAACTTGCAGTGGCACATGTTATCTTTGTCAAGAGCAGATACTGTTTTCCCACAGTTTTAAGCCCTGGCCTGAACCACTTTTGTTATATATGCACCTAACTTAGACCAAGTGAGTAGTACTGCCTAATGGAAGTTAGTTCTAGGCACCACTAGAGAACCTGTGCAAACATATTTTTAAATAGATAGTATTGTATTAGCTCCTGAGCCTGAATTCATTAGCAACCAGCATCACTTCACAGTGAAGGTATTCTGTGTAGAAAAGCAGTCACAGGTACCACAAGGCAAATAATTAGATCCTAATCCTCTGAGGAACTTTAAAGCTCTGCACATTTATCTGCTAGGAATTGCAGAGCAGCTACATACAGTCAGCTTAAGTAAACTAATACAAGTAATGAATTTTACACGGCTAATCACCATTGATCCTAATGGGTCAGGACAGGGTCTCAAGGCTTCGTTCTATTTAGGCTTCTAGGCAGAACTTAATCCACACCTTGGAATAACTTGTGGGAGGTAACACTAAATACATGTTACATCAGGAGCTGGTATTGAACTGTTTTGGTAGTTCTGAACAAAACAGATCTGATAAGAAAGATTTCCTGTTACGAATTTCCCACCACCTTCCTTAAAGGGGGCAAGTGGGGAGGGAAACTGCAGCTGACCAGGTACTGGTTTCATTAAGAGAATCCAGCTGTTCACAACCATGGATCAAACAGAATGGAATTAAACACTTGTGCCAGATCAATCAGGCATACATACAGGATAGGTCCTAGAAGCTCCTCTGACAAATACTTTGGAACAGAAAAACAACTGGCCAAGTTTATTTATAGTAGTCTTCCAGCAGATTGAGCATTTGATTTGACAGTATAAAGTCAGCCTAGAAAATACTCTTTAGCCTTTCTCTGCTGACATAGGTGGATCTATCCTTCACTAACAAACCTTGAATAAATGCAGCCTTTAATTGAATTTGTCATCAACTACACACACCTTAAAATCCTCTGAAGAAAGAATTAGTTGAGTATTTTCTATTTAAGACAGCACAACCTGAAACAGGCCTCCCAGGAATCATGGCTGTAGTTTTCCCATTTCCATTCAGCAGCAGTACTGTTGAATGAATTTCAGAAGTATATCATCACAATCCTCCCCCCACCTTTTTTTTTCTAGCTAATACAAGAAGTTGAGATGTTTCATATGTATCAATATGATATGTCAGTATGAATATGCAGTACTTTAAACATCACCCAAAATCAAAGAGGTGAAGAAACATTTGTAAGACAAATATATATACATATATTGACTACCTTATATGAACATAGACAATATTCCCATGTTGATCTATATTGATTTTTCCTGGTACACAAGGAATTCTTCTTTCGCTCTCTTTAGTTAGCAGCTTTTTACATAAACAACACCTAGATTATAAAAAAAAAAAAGAAAAGAGAAAGAAGGACAGAATACTGGCGTAAGAGCAGGACTTCAAAACCCAAGGACTGTCCTTGCAAATGAAGCAGTAATGCAAAAAGACCATACCTGTACAATGTTGCTGCATTTCCTCTGGAATCTGGATTAACATATTCTGGATCAAACAGTCTCTCAATCTTCTTGCAGAAAAGTTTACTATTAATGACAGCAACACAGCTTACCCATTAGAGAAAACTGGAAATTGCTTTATGTATAGTGAGACTAACAATTACATTCTGATAAGCAAAATCACTCTCAGAATCTTCTCTCATAATCCATCTTTTACTATAACTTTCCTTTAAATTAATCTATCTCTCATTTTTACACAGATGTGAGCAAAGAGATACTTTGCTTTTTTTCCTGTACTCTATTGCTTGCCAAAGTAAACTGCCAGCTTCTACCTTGACTAAAAGACCCTTTATCAGTGAATACTGCTGTGAAATTACACTTAATTCTGTAAATTATAATGTCTTCATCCCTACTGATTAAAATCTTCTCTTACTTTTGCCTTGTTTGGTTGTCTGCACTCCAATAATCAGCCCTTACCTTGATACTAACCTGGAGTTCTTATGTATGAAATAGCATTCCAACACAACTATTCAGCCTTCCAGCCATCCTAAATTCTGGCTAAACATCAGAATTCACGGGATGCTGAAGCCAAAACACTCTCTAGGAATTAGGAGCATGTCATCCCACAAAAGATTCCTTACCCTAATCCTGGCTCCCATGCTATGCTCCTGGTGAGGCCTTTTCTTTTGCTTATTTCATACAAAACACTCTTCCCTTTTGTTCATAATTTTAATTTAAAATTATGAAGTCACATCATGATATTCTGCATTAGAGATACATTATATGAGAATATAAATTGTACATATTTCAAATCCCAGAGTCTTAGCTGTTATGAAATATAACCCAAAAGCTCAACAGAACTTCAGTAGTGTATTGCACGGAATAAAGTTACCTCTTAAATTTGTCTCTTTTGTCCTTCAGCTCTTCCAGTTCATTGTGTGTGAAGAGATCAGCAATGTGTGTAACAAGATTAGCATTGATACAGTTCATGTTACATGGGGTGGCCACAATAGCATTCATATTTTTGTGACAATAATGAATACATTTTTCTACCTAGGAAAAGCAGAAACATGAATGTTTAGGCATTCTAGCCAAAACACATACAAATTGCTTCAAGACTTTTACTTTTTCAAGTGTAGTGGTTTGGAAAACCATTTAAATTCAACTTAAAGAACAGCCTCAGATTTGTCTAAAGGAGAGTCTGAATTATTGTGATTCTGAATTACTTTATATTCTCCTCCAAAAGTTTCTGCAGACCAAAAAAACAACTCCACAAGTGTTTCATCTTCAACAAGTGGTACCTTCCAATTGCTTGTAAAGAGATAATCCACAAAACACATCATAGTATTGCCTGTATCTCAGTTTACTGTGGATCACCCCAATGACAGAACTTTCGACAAACATTTTAACAAAGTCAGTAGATATTACTTATACAGAGATGGAAAACCAAAGTTGCAGAAATGTCCTTTGGGTAAAAAGGTTATTAACCAAAGATAATTTATTTCACAATCTTTTTTGATGAAATCTAGCAGAAGTCAGTCAGTGATGTCACTCTAGATCAGCCATTGGAAAGTAAATCCAAGATCCCACTGTTACATTTAGAAATCACTTAAGTTTTATTGCATTGAGATTCAGCAAATATTAGAATACTGCACCAAACAGGAAAGTTGGTAAAAGTCTCAGAATGTTCTCATTGCATCGCCTGTTTATGGAACAGCCGAAACACAACAAACAAGCTGTTAAGGCACCTGGTAATTAACTGTGCCCTCATGGCAGAGAATCTTTCTTAATACTTACTAATGAATCCATCTTCAAAAACTCAGAAGAAATAAGAATTGATATGACATTTGATGGTTCTGAAAAGCAACAAAAAAGAGGGTTTTATTTAAATGAATTTTTTTGTAATTTCATATCACTTCCCTCCCTCTGCATGTTTACTATCTGGTTTAGGTATTATTTTACCAATCCACCTGTGATTCCATCTTCCAATACACAGAACCTTTTCCATCTTAACCAAACTTGGTTTATTATTTAGGCGACCAGAGAACAACTGTAAGAACCTGGAATTTATTAAAACTGGAAAAAGTTGCTTCATAGGGATACAATGACTCAATGATTACACGAGATTAGCTTCCATCTGTAGCCATCACACAGTATTTCAAGTTATAAACAAACCAAGAGAATAAAGTTATATTTTAAAAAATGTCAGCAAAGCCTCATACAACAAAAGATCTACACACTTTCTTTTACCTAAAGTGGGCATTTCATGAGGCTCAGAATCCTTAGTGTTCCTTTTAACATATTTTATGAGCCAGTCAAAGATGTGGACATCACAGTGCACGGAGATGTCCACCTCTTCCCAGCGCTGAGCATCCACCGAGAGGTATTCAGCAAAGTATTTCATCTCAGAAATCAGAAGGTCTCGAGGACACACAAAATCTTCTTTGAGGTTTTTGGCTTCATCACACACATGGATCACCATATTTGGCCTCAAAAAAAAATAAATGCCACAAACCAAATTAGGAGCTTAAGCCAATTAGAACATCAAATCCCAGCAATCTCATCTCCAGCTCTGGATCATGTTTTGCAACACTGATGTCACTAACAGGGATTTATTAACACGAGGAAAAGAAATTGGAGTTATTAACTATTAATATAAACTATTTACAGAAACTGCTGTTGGATAGCATTGGCAGGGGGAGACAGATGCATATCCTCTGACAGATAATCAGTGCAAATTAATTAAGGGGCTGGATAGAGAAAATTTCCAGCTTCATTACCCAATTTTGTCACCTGTTTGTTATAGGATATCACCTGAATTACATAGAGAACTTATTTTTCTCCCTGATTTTGTAGAAAAAAATAGCCAGAGAGAAATGCCTAAGTTACTAAGGCACCAAGGACAATAACAGCATAAAACAGCAATTTTCATCTGTGGAAATTAAAATTGGTTTCTTACTACATTAAATGTCTATTTCTTATGAAAAGGTCAAAGCTAGGGTCAGTAAACGCTCTCTCTGCACAAAGATGGTTACTGCTGTGTTTCAAACAAACACTACTTTGTGTGTACTTGGATAGCATGAAAAACAGGGATGTGATGGGATGGAAGTGACATGCATGGCTATTTGAATTCATGGTAAGGTTTTTCACTTACAGCTTTCTTTTCCTGCTTTTCCACAGGACAAATCTATGTTCACAGAGTATTTTTTAATTAAAGTGTTATTGAGCATCAATCTTGTTTCATTCCTTTTCAAAATCAGGTTGTTTCCCATTCCTGCCACAGCAGTCATCAATCACCCAGAAGAACACTATGGACAGATTTATAAATACCCCCCTATTGCACACAAGACATTCTCAAACCAACTCCCACTATTTCTGTAGCAACATAAGGTTTCCAAATTTCTTACAGCATTTATTAGGATGTTCCCAGCTGTTTTCTTTCTGGTAATAAAAAACCATGAGCAATTTGGACATCTTTCTGTCAGTTTTCCAATCCCTTAGATAATAAACACACAAAGAACTTACCCCTGGCTTTCATCGGTGCTTTCTCCACTGTTAGGTACAGGACCTTTCTCAGATTCTGCAGAACAATTCCTAGGGGAGGTTGCACTGGGCCTTCCTTCAATGTAAGGAAAAAAGGCTGCATTAGAACAAAAATGACTGACTTTTTGCTCTTCAGCACCTCGGAAACACAACTCAAGTATGGCTGTCACAGTGGAGCAACATGACACAACCAGCAACAAGTCTGCTACCATAAAGGCTCCTCAATAACCCAGATTCCTGCTCTGAATTCCATGCACTGGAAACGCACATGAGCCGTGCTGCTGGACTGCCCAACATTTGGCTACAAACCCAGATCAGTCCTGTTTCAACACAGAGCAGTCAGATTTACACAGCCTTCAGCATTTCCTTCTGGGAATGCAATCCATTCCTTTAGCTCTCCTTGTCTGCTTTGTGGGATATGGGTCTTAAGACTGTCACATCAAAACTCCTGTTTTCAGGAAGCTTTTGCTGCCAGGATATAACAACTTGAGACTAATTCCACTTCTTGCCACCAATGTGTCAGCTTTGGAACTAAGCTGCTTCCAAAAAGCAGCCCAGAAGTCTCTTAAGATGTGTTTTTGCCAAGTTTCTTACATATGTGACTTAAACCAGCAGATCATATGAAACAATGTTACAAGACAGCAGACTGTAATTTGCCTAGTCCTAGAGCTACATCCTGGAGGTTAATCCATGAAAAAAAGGACAGCTGCACTTGAAATAGGTGATCTTCACAAGCAGGGAAAAGGGGACACAAAACCAAGAGGTCCAAGAGGTCTAAGTCACCAAATCCAGTGAGTTCTGGGTCAAGGGTTAAGACAAGAATAACTTTTCTGTGGTGATGAATGGATCACTGCAATCAAATTTGAATAATCTTGCTTGTAAATCAGAAATATCATAATCTTTTTTTAAACAACAGAAGGGCACATATCTGTCTTCTACTGATGAAAACCCATAAGGTCATGATTTTCCATGATTACTCCATACTCTCAGACTTCTAGGAGGTTCCAGAAGCATTTTCTCCCTCTTTGTGCAATGTAAGAGGCTGAATTCTTCTGAAAGTGATTAAGACAGACCTCTTCATCTTATAGCTAAATAACTAAAGCACACTGACAGCAAAAATTATACAGTTTGAAACACAGCAGTTATGCCCTTCAGGAAAGTAAAATTATTGCACTGGAGGCAGAAGAAACGAAACTTTATCCAAAGATACAGCCTGGGGCCTTGCACAGTTAAGCCTTAGTAATGCCCTAATAGAGGAAACACAGTTAGTAAAAGGGGAAGATTCCCTCAACAGACTCCAGTAAAACCTTGGAAAGGGCCGGGCCAGCCACAGCCTTCAAGGTGGTCATCCCACTGCAGGCAGGTGAGGTGGGAGCCCTGGATTTTGAATGCAAGGAAAGGTGAGAGTTTTAAAGGAAGGGACTGGGGAAATACATGACATGGAAGTTCTGTCTGCAAATGTTAAGAAGTTTATTTTGAACACAATGAAGTATTTAATAAAAGAAATAATGCTGACAAGAACATGCAATATAGCCAAATTAACAGGGCGGTCTTGCACTTCACCACACATTTTTTCCTCTTTTTTCCTTCCCCCCAGAAAATTACAGATTGATTGGCTTCTGGAAGTTAGTAATAAATGCTCTGGGTAAAAAGGCTCTGCTATATGCTTGTTTACTGTCATAAGATGCATTCAGAGGGACTTAACAGCAGTCTGCCTTCCAATTAACATGCAATAAATGAACCTTTAGAACTCAGCCAAAACCAGAATCCAGCTCAAAATCAGTTTGCTCTGATTGCTTTTTCTTGCTGTTACTCATGACTACAAACAAATGCAAACAGGCACAAAATTCTTGATCCTAGCAATAAGCCAATGTGAATAAATTCACTAGGAAACAATTAATTAAACAAAATACATTAACAAATAGGCTTTTCTCAAATACCCAGCTCTGAAATGTAGAGGTACCTCACAAATATTAAGAAGGTGAGTTCACTCAAGCCTGTGAGAGAAAAGATTAATTATCCTAATTTCACATCAACAAATTACACGTAAACAGGGCAGATGATTTATCCAAAGTCACAAAGGAAACAGAATAATCTCAGGTTAGGATTTTGTCCTAGGAACCAATCAGGTTAGCTGCATTAATCCCCATTAGATGTGTTACATTGTTAAAAATTAAAACATGCACTAATTGCCTAAGGAGGTCTAGAAGCAGAGTCAGCTTGTTAATGGCCTACTGGGAAGCTACTAATCTTACAAACAGGCACCTGTGGGTGCCAGCAGCAGTTATTCCCCACCATGCATGTAACTACATAATTGAAAGCTGGAACCATTTTAAGTCCAGACACTCCATATACAGTTTTTCAATATCACCTTTTGATTAAAGTTATTGAAAACACTTGATTCATTCTCCACCAAAGTTCAAATAGCTGTTTTTCTGCTGCAGAGAACAGTGAAAGCTGCAGCACCATGAAGGGCATCAAAACAGAACACTTTGATTAAATACTTCATTGCTGTCTTAATTTTTAGCACAGAAATTGTTTATTCATCACTGAAGCAAATTTCTCATGCAATGCATTTACCAAGTCCTACAGGCACTGAGAACATCTCAGTCTATCATGAAAATCAGGGAATAACTATCACACAGCTAATTACAACTTCTGACAAGAGAAGTACTTAAGGAAGTGTTAACAATATTTAATTGTGCTGTGATTGAATTTACAACTATTAGGGCCGGTCCTCTTCTGCCAAATTATTACTGGGACACATAATTGACTAAGACATATTATATGGCATCACAACACTGTCTTGCATCAAAAATTAGCCAAAGGACATCCAAGCAGAATGGCAAACACAGGGCTTATAGCTGGGAGAGGAAGGTCTGCCCTCAAGGGATCACCACTGCAGCTTTTCTCCACACACTTTAATTATTTTAATAATGCTGCTTAATGTGACTGCAAATGGCTGTAGGTTTAACAGCACACCACCAAAAATCCTAACTAGAGGATTCAGCATAAGGATTTATGCCTTTTGGAAGGATGACTTATTAAAAATACCCAAGTAAGCACTGATTCTTAATCTAAACTAATGGAAAGTGCCTTCTTGTATGCATTATAGTTATACTTTACTTTCCAGAGATGAATGACTACTATTCCCGGGTGGACTTACCACTCAGGACAGCAAAGCATGCACATAGTGATCATCAAAGCCAATATATTCCAGAATGACTAAAAACATACCAGTTATAGTAATGGAATCCTGCCCAATAGCAGGCTCCTCAAACTCTGTCTGGGTATCGAGCAAGGAGGATTTGATGTACGTAGCTAAAGTTTCCACAGGACTCCCACCAGCAGCCATCAGGGAATTATACTGGTTGTCAACAGGTGAACTTCCACTGCTTTTTAGCTCATCAAACCTTTTTGCACACTGTCACAAGATTAAATGATAGGACAATGAAGCAGTAGCTTTCAATACATTTTTAAAAACTATAATTTGAGAAGGATTGTATTTCATATCTTCTGTATGTGAACAGTTACTGATACCAAATTTATGCTGCTTCCTATTTAGTTAGTGGTATCAGGACAGTACATAGATATACAGTAAAATAAGAGTGACCATAGTTAAATACTCTAACAGAAAGAGAAAAAATTAAATAGAACCTGTTTCAACCTTTAGTTCCTTAAGCCCTGTGATTTTGAGCCTGATGGCCAAGAGGGAAAGTTATGGGGAGAGTATAAATTTTCGTTTTGTACATAAACATCGTCAAATAATATTAAAAGTAGCTATAGTATTTGGTTCATATAATTATTATTCTTTTACTTAATGACCTCCATTGTGATTTGGACAAAAGGTGATTCCCACTACAGTTCTTTTAACTTCCCATTCCCTGTTCTGATGAACTACAAAGTTTTTGTTTTGTCAGTTTGTACCAATACAATGACAACTATGGGTTTAGTTCAGCAGAATACTACACACGGGTGATTTGCACATACAAATAAATGTACTTAAATCTACAGGTGATCCTCCTGTGACACAGCTCTGGGGCTCCACACAAGCAGCTGGATTGAATCACTTATTGTGGGTTGAGCTAACTGACATTGCTTGATGCCACCTCTCCCTTTGGGCCAGGGAGACACAGTGACAATATCCTCTGATATTCCTATGTAGTGTCCCAAATTTGTGATGATGTCAATCTACTATATACAACAGATAAGTAAATGGATATCTGTGCTTTTATGTAACTGCCCTAAACAGTAACTCCACATATTTAAAACACTTAGTTCTTTTAAAACGGAGTTATCAGATGTGCTAATCATTCATAGTAATTAACATGAGGAGAGAGCTCACTGGTATTATTATTTTATTTGCTTGATGTGCATGGTACGGTCTGTATGTTTAAATGTAAACAGCAGAGACATCCCCAAGCACTTTGCCAAGCACTTGAAAAGCACTAACATTCCCTAGAAGCTTCTATTCCCAATCACTCATTTTTATGTTCTAAATACAGTGACGCCCAACAGCAAAGCTATAAATGTGAGCTGACACACTTGATTGAGTTTGCCAGAAAGTAAAGACCATTGGCTTTTTTTCTTTCAGCTTTGCTGAATCACAAGGGCAAGAGACATTTTCCTCTCATCCTCTCAGATATGAGAAAGTAAAAATTATTACTAAAAAAGTGTTTCACCAGCAAATTCAGCAATCCAGAAAGATAAGTATATGGAAGTTCTAGATTCTCCCAACTCTATTCCAACCAAAGTAGGACCAAGCAAAAGGCATCTGCACTCAACTACCTAATGGAGATCTGTAACTCATACTTCCCTGGAATTGTAACAAGAAGCATACAAAGTTATTAGGTATGAAGTACACTACAACTTACATGAGGTTAGTGGGTACAGGCAGCCTTTCCAAGAAAGTCTTAATTATGTAATTTGAAATGTTAGCACAACTACTTTTTTTATTCCACTTTTTAATTTTTACTTTTCAGTAATTTTTACTCTTATTCTGTATCAGTTCTAAGGAAATAAAATGCAGAATGTGGTTCTTAATTTCAATCTTCAGGTTCTGTAAAAACAACAAAAATCTTTTTTGCAAGCTACTGATAATTTAACGTTTTTGATTCTTCAGGTAGAAATTACTTCTAGAAGGTAGAAATCTCTTAATTTCAATTTCCTTCCCTCCCCCCAAAGAGGGGCTTCATAAAGCACTTCTTGAAGCACATAAATCCTTTACTAGTAAACTCACCTCTTTGGATGTGTATCCTGGAACTAGCCTTGCCACACTGTCCCAGTTGATAGGCTGAGGAACACCAATTAGGGAACAGAGGATCATATCCAAAACCATTTGGTTGTTGTCATATGGAAAGTTATTGTTTTCTGAAAATCCACGACTCATCTTTGGCTACTTAAGCCTAAAAGAGAAAGAGTTACTAGTAAATCTCTCTAAAGCTTCATCTGTGTTACCTGCAGCACTCCATGAATTGCTGTGGGAAGTGCTGACCATGGCATTACAGTCCAGTACTGAGGCTTTATTTGACAAAATTTACATGTTCTCAAAACCCTGAAAGACAAACTGATGCACAAAACACGCCCAAACCAACTCAACAGCAGCAGGCATTACACTCCATTCCTTTGAGTTGTGTTTCAAGGAGGAATTCATGCCACAGAGCCCTCCTCTATGACAGAAAGACTTCCCACAATCTCAAAATAAAACAGCCTAAGATACAGAGAGACTTCTAGATTTACGCACATTCAATCACAGTTATCTGTTCCCCCAACTTTCTGCTCTCAGCTTTGCTCTCCTCTTGCTCTGCCCATCTGTTCAGCACACCCAAGGCACCCAGCTAAGGGCCATCAGTAATAATTTGGAGCCAGGAAACACACCTGTATGTCATTCAGCTCTCATCCCGAAGACCTGACTTAGTTGTCCTAAGGCACTCATAACTCCTGATTAGCTCAGATTATTAGTTCCAAAAAAAAATCTTATTCCTTCAGCTTCAGGCTGAACACCAGAACAAAGTCTATCAGGACAGCAGTAAACACCTTTAAAAATCAGGTCTCCTAATTTGGAAAAAAGGATTATATTTAGAGTGGGTTTTTTTTCTTTTTCCAAATGGATTTTACAGATAGCACCAGGGAACACAGTAGAAGTTCAAAGTACTGTTTTAGCACATGCTGGGAGAGAACTGCAGGCATTAATCAAGAGTTTCATGTTCAAGTAACACACAGCCGAAGGAAGAGCTTAGGACTCACACTCGGAAAGCAATTTGGAGCTTCTCCAAAGTACCTTAAACAGATCACATAAATAACAGAACGTAAAAGTCACATGCAAAACTTTGACAAAATCACAGAATAGTTAGGGTTGGAAGGGACCTCTGAAGATCATCTAGTCCAACTCCCTGCCAACACACCCAGAGCAGGTAACACAGGATTTCATCTAGGTGGGTTTGGAATGTCTCTGAGAGAAACTCAGACCTCCTGGGCAGACTGTTCCAGTGCTCTGCCACCCTCCATGTAAAGAAGTGCTTTCTCACGCTGAGGTGGAACTTCTTGTGTGTTAGTTTATAGCCATAAAGTAGAACTCATTAAGGATTATAGAGAATTTGAGAAAAAATACACTTAGATGGTTGCAGATTTAACTGACCACTTGTTACTCAAAGTATACTACACATAGGTGTTTCTTTTCGATCACCCAGTTTCTAAAAGAAAAAATGCTTAAAATACACAACATTTTTGTTTCTTATTTTGTTTCTGCCTCTAGAAGCTCTTCCAACACTTCGGTTTTGTTGGCAGAAACAAAAATCACAATTGCAGGTAACTGTAAGCTTTCATTGTCTCAAATGAGCAGCTGAATTAAATCAGGAAGAAAAACCTCAGAAGCCACCAAGGTAATTTTTAGGTTTCCTACAGTCATGAGATTTAAAAAGAAAGTAACACAAAAAAGAAGACCAGTCCAATAGAAAATTTAAACAGAATTTAGTAATTCTATCTAAGTGAAATCTGATGCAAAGCACACTAAATAGCCAGTTTTAAAGGACAAAGTTCCTTAACTATATGAGCCCAAAATTTCCAACCTCGATGACACTATGAGACAAAGGTAGGTGAGTCCCTGAAGTCCCTGTGTCCTTATCTCTCTTCCTGCTGGTACTTTCAAGCAGTGTCACTGTGTGATTCAGTGGTGGAGACTTCTCGCTGTCAGTGCGCAGACAGATGTCAGTACCGATTAAATTTAAGCCACCGAACATCCCCCCATATCTGCTGTTAGGAGAAGAAATAACCAGGCCAAAACAGGTCAGCACCAGTGGCAAACCCCCATGGCTATAAAATACCAAAATGACTTCTTGTGCTACTTCCCACACATGTAGCAGCTGGTTTAAAAATAAGTTTGGACCAGCTAAATAAGTGATGAAGTACTATAATCCCACAGTCTCACACAATAAAATAGGCTTAATACAAGTAAAATTACTAGCACTGCCAATATTCCATAAATCACTATTTTGAGGACTAGTTCTACGGGATGATTACATTCTTGGGATGATTTTCAAAGAAAGAAAGAAGGCAAAGCAGTTAATTTGGACCAGTTACAATTCTATCATTCCCAGGTAAAAAGTTTTGAGTGCTTCACTGGTAACAAGTTTACTACACATCAGCCCTGTGGACCATGAAGCATGAAGGGATGACAGGTACTCTAAAACAAGATGACACATTAGGAGAGAATTAAGACTCTCTCATTACTTTTTATTTGCTTATTCTGCACATTAAAATACAGTTTTCTATATACTTATTACAAAGGCAAACAAAAGAACATACTTAATCAAAAGAATACAGGAGTTAAGTGTTTTTATTTCTCATCTGGAAAGAGCACAGGACTCCTCTTTTGTGGCTTTACACATGATACTTAGCATTTGCCTTTCTGTCCCTTCGGAAATCCCGTTGGAAGTAAAAAGCCAAATGCAGGATTCTGTCTTGTGCAAGGATGGTGCATTCTGTAAGAGCAGCAACAGAAAGCCCGGAATAAATAACATTGTTAAGAGAAAACGCAACTTCTACAGATTCTCTCTGGTCTGTCTCTGCAAAGAAAGTTAACCCTTTCCTCAAAACAGCGAGGGGAAAAAAAAGTTTCAGAATAATTTAACTCTGAGCAACTAATTTATGATGCACCATAGTAACTTAAAAGAACGGGAATTTCTATTAACACTCACAATTCTAAATTAAGTGGTGGCAAAGGATTTCTAAGAGTTAATTCATCGTGTAGGAAGTCGGTTTGCATTATGGAAACACACCACCTGATCCAAGAATGACTTCTTGTTTAAAGCCAATAATTGACGTAAAACTGAAGAACAGTTCATACTAGAGAATAGCTCATACATAAGAATACTCCTTATCCGTGCACAACCCGAGGGAAGGTAAAGACAGGCACGAGGTTCCCACCACAGCCCAGGAACGCACGAAGTGATGCTGCAGAACGAGGCGGGGGAGAGAAACAACGGCGGGGAGAAACAAGAGAAACAACAGCAACTTCGCGGCTTGCCCACGTACCAACCACAATTCAAATGAAGGTATTCAAATGAAAATGTAAACGCCGAGTCCCAGGCTTTGCGGACGAGATCTTAGAAGGGCAGCAGCCTCAGGCACTGCCGCCCGAGCGGGACTCTCACGGGATTACCTGGCGGTTCCCAGGCGCGGGGTCAGCGGCGCGGCGCGGGACGGGAGGGC
>NW_008664780.1:43115-43411 GCF_000695815.1 Acanthisitta chloris | reverse complement strand
CGTGCGCTGTAGGGCGGCACTGGGCCCCGAGCGGCACGTGCTGCGTGGCACGGCGGTATTGCAATTTCAGCGCCTGGTTCCATAATGTTAAGGG
This sequence comes from Acanthisitta chloris, assembly GCF_000695815.1. Taxonomy (NCBI): domain Eukaryota; kingdom Metazoa; phylum Chordata; class Aves; order Passeriformes; family Acanthisittidae; genus Acanthisitta; species Acanthisitta chloris. The sequence continues at coordinate 43,317 of NW_008664780.1, read as the reverse complement.
TTTAGGATGGACTGATACCGAGAAGCAGACTGAAAGCAGGAATTGAACATTTAAAGCTGAAATCATAAAGAATAACTTTACGAATAGCAGTATTTCGGCTTAATTAGTAAAATAGCAAGGATCGCATAGTATAGATAAGGAGTTTAACTAACGGTGTTGTTTCGGCTTTGCCGCTGACATGCTTGACCTCCTCTACAAAGCA
>NW_008664780.1:35895-42733 GCF_000695815.1 Acanthisitta chloris | reverse complement strand
TGAGTAGCAGGTATTTGAGATACAAGTCTGTGAGTAGTTCTTTTCCAGCCTTTTCTTGGCATCAGGACCTTACAGGTCATCCAGCCCTAACCCCCTGCCCTGGGCACAGACACCTCCCACCAAAGCAGGTGGCTCAAGGCTTCATCCAACCTGGCTTTGAACACTGCCAGGGTTGGGGCAGCCACTCCCTGGGCAACCTGTGCCTGTGTCTCACCACCCTCACAGGAAAAAACCTTTTCCTAATATCTAACCTAAATTTCCCCTCTTACAATTTGTACACATTACCCCTTGTCCTGTCCCTGCAGCTCCTAACCATGAGTCCCTCTGTGGCTCCTCTATAGCCCCTTCAGATAATGAAAAGTTACTATGAGGTCTTCACACAACCTTCTCTTCTCCAGGCTGAACAGCCCCAACTCCCTCAGCCTGTCTTCACAGGGGAGATGTTCCAGCCCTCTTAGCAATTTCGTGGCCTCCTCTGGACTTGCTCCAACAGTTCCATGTCCTCCTTAAGCTGAGGACACCAGAACTGCACACAGTGTTCCAGGTGGGGTCTCATGAGAGCATGAGCTGTTTTCTCTACAAACTGTAGCTGGCAAAACATGCAGCCCTCACTGCTGGGAATGCCAGGCTGGCACTGGGCAAACACCTCATACCTGAAGCCACTACTTAAAAAATCACAGTATTAATAGAAAAATGTTCAGTATTGTATTTTCAAATATTTCCAATATTTTCAATATTCAAAAAAACATCAATATAAAAATGTAAAAGTGGTGCTTTAGTAATCCTTCACTCAACAGGAAAAACCTCTAACCCTTTCTCCTGCCAGGGGATTCCCTTGTTCTAAAAAAAGAGCTTCTCCAGGCCTGCAGCTTGGATTTCAGTAGTTAAGGGCTGAATGTTTATCATCACAGTCCTTTCACAGACAAGGTCAAAACTGGGAAGCAGTGAAACCAATTGATTAACAACTAGTCAATGTATTAATGTCAGATTAATTCAGTTATGGTAGGAATTTAAGTCACAGGAATAACTAAGGAACCTTTAATTAAACAGATACCAATACTGTAATTAAAAATAAGACAATTTTGAATTACATTCAAACAGATAAAGAACTGCAGGAATGGTGTAGCCAGCTGCACAAACAAGGACATGTTCAGTGGAAAGTTTTTTTCCCCAATTCTTTCCCTTGCTTCCAGCTCCCTTTCCCTGTTTCTCCAAAACAGTCCTTAAAAACAACAGCAGGTTAACAGCCACTCCCCCTCAATCCTCTCAGCTGTTGAGTACAAACTCCAAACTTTGTCTCCTACAAAGATGTAAGACAAGTTTTTGCCTGACTGTGTGATCTAGCTGCACCTTTCTGCATCTGCATATCACAGCACACACACAGTTCGGTTACCTTTACACCCTTGGATTTTTAGTGCTCTCTCCAAAGGCATCAGTCTCCCATGATCAATGAGGGATTTTTGCTGACTGTTGCAGCACAGTGGTAGGCTTGAGGGCTGTGGATAAAGCCCAGTCTGTGGAGTCATCTTGCTGTCAGGTGCTGCTACCCTGCAGAGAGCTGCAAAAGGATATGTGCTGAATCACCCTGGCTCGATTTAAACACCCAGCCTCACATACAACAGCCTGGAGAACAGAAACAGAGAGAAGGGACTGTGGCAGAGCTGCCAAACAGATGCACCTGACACTGAAGAGAAAGCTTAGGCTGAGATCTGTATCTGGCATTAAAATGTCTGTGTCTTCTGCCCTTGGGTGGGTATTAATGGGAACTGCTCTCACTGCGTGAGATGCCAGACATTCACAGCCTAATTTGAGAGATAAGACTTAGTCTATCAATGACTTTTTTCTGCAGGGAGAGGAAGAACTTTGATCTTGCTAAGCAGAGTCTTGCTACTAAATAGCAAATGTGTTTCACAATTAATCTGTTCTGTCTCAACAGACATGTTAAGTACTGTGCATGTGGTACCTATAGAAATTGCCCTGTGAAGTCACAGGGAGGAGTAAAATCCTTCCCATATGTATGTGGTGGAAATCGTGTGATTTAAAGAGGGAGCTCAAGTCCGTCCAACAACTACATCACCTGAAAATGTTTAAACTTACCTTCTTTTTCTGCATTTGAAGCTATGCACTGTGTGTGGCAGTGAATTGCTTATTTGCACATTGAAAATGCATCAGTGGCTTTGTAGAACAGCAGACAGCGAATAAAAATGTTAGGACAAAGAGGTCAAAGAGAGTATCACAGATGTAATCAGGCACTCATTAGCTGAAAAGTCTTTGAAAAGATTGATGGCAACAAGTTCAGATTGAACAACTCACAGATTTTTCTACCAGTGTCTGAACAACGTGAGTGATGGAGGAATTTGCTCTCTTTAGTGGAGTAGTATTCATACTTGACGTTAATGTGAATATTCACATTGGGAAGGCTGAAAGGCACACTCTGAGCACAAGACAGAAACAAAATTTGCTGCTGCCAAGCTTGGCCTTCAGCCAAGGGTGCAATTAAAAACACAAACACCACTCTTTTATCTTCCTTTGCATTCTCTGAATGAATTCTTTGATAGGTGGGAAATGAAAAGCTTCATGTTGTATGACCAATGTGAGGCCTCAGAAAATTAAAACATTTTAAAATTCTAAGATTTTGCTGTGGGGACTTTCATTTTCTTAATGCTTAGAAAACCACATTCCAGACTGGCTTCCCTGAGCATATGTATGCATACGTGCCCACAAAAAGATTAAAATACTGTCGAGTCTTGTCCTCTCCCTTTTTCTTGCCCAGAGAGACAGGTGACTAAGCCACTGCAGAGAATTGCTGTTGCATTCCCTTCTCCTGCTTGCCAGGTCACTCTCACTAAGTGCTGTGCAGTGGAATTCACTTAAGTGCCACCTTGATGGATTGCCAGGGAATAGGTATTGTCTGTGCAATTCAGTAATCCACAAATCAATTGGCACAGCCTTGCTGAAAAAGTTATCCTAAGCAGTGTGCATCCAAGCCTGCCTGCAGCATTCCTGGGTAGCTACGGAGTTCTCCTTTATCAGGACTTCATGCATACGGAATTTAGAAACAATACTGAGGGAGGGAGGAGGAAACAGTGTGTGCATGTGGGAAGCATACAGAAAGACTGGAAAACAACCTTTGGAGAACGTCAGTTTGAGATGCTCTCCAAGATCCATGCAAGGAAAGTTGTCCCAGAAACAAAACAAAGGGAAGGTAAAAAGGCATTTTAAAAAAATTACTTGATATTGATTTAGTAGATAAATCATGGAATTGGATTAGGTTCTACTGAGAACATAGCAGGAGGAGAAAAACCAGTGTGGGGGCAAAAGCCAGAATGTTACTCATGGAGGGGTCATAAACTGGAATCCAGGAGAGCAATGGATTAACAGCATCTTCTCCATAGTTATGTACTAACTCGCTTTAAGTCAGTGCTGACTCAGATCACCAAAAAGAATTCTATAAGCAAATTACTGCCACTATTTGACATTAAGTAGCAACTTCAGAAGCAGCACAGGCATATCCCATTCACTCATGGATATCTTGAGTGCACATGCACCATGGGAGACCATAGAATCATAGAATGAACTGGGTTGGAAAAGACCTCCAGGATCATCGAGTCCAACCCAACTGTGGTTACGAGACCATGGCACCAAGTGCCACATCCAGTCTCATCTTGAAAACCACCAGGGATGGTGAATCCCCCACCTCCCTGGGCAGCCCATTCCAATGTCTGATTACTCTTTCTGTAAAAAATCTCTTCCTAATATCCAATCTAAACCTCCCCTGGCAGAGCTTGAGTCTGTGCCCTCTTGTCCTACTGCTGGTTGCCTGGGAGAAGAGACCAACCCCCACCTGACTCCAACCTCCTGTCAGGGAGTTGGAGAGGGCGAAAAGGTTTCCCCTGAGTCTCCTCTTCTCCAGGCTAAACAACCCCAGCTCCCTCAGCCTCTCCTCATAGGATTTCTGCTTGAGTCCTTTCACCTTCCTTGTTGCTCTTCTCTGGACCTGCTTCAGCACCTCAATATCCCTCCTGAACTGAGGGGCCCAGAACTGCACACAGTATTCACGGTGTGGCCTCAACACATGCTTGGAAGAAAATGACGAGCTGATAATGTTGTTAGGATCTTGAATGGTGTAAAAATGCAACTGATCTTCTTCTGTTCACAGGCCAAAGGATGGAGAAGTTGCCCTCATGGCTGTTTGAAGTACCATTGTGCTGTTTAAACATGCATTTATACAATTGATTAGAAATTTGCAGAATAATCAAATATTGAATGCAAAATGAATTAAATTAGGAAGCTAAAGGCAAAGCTCTCTAAAACACATTTCAAAAAGATGGTTGTGGAACAAAGATAAGCTCCATATTCTTCCCACTAAACGAAGCTGGCATGCAACTTGTACTTTACAACAGGTTTTATTTAGAATGCGTGTGCTTTAATGACCTTAACATTATGTATGTTTTCAACAGCAAATACAGACAAATTAGAAAAACACCCTCCTAGACCTTTCTGTTGCTCCAAATATGTTCATTCCTCAGAAGAAGTATAAATATAAAAATATAAAGGAAAAGCAAATATGTTTTAACTCTTAATTAAGGAAAGGAGCATAGCCGAATGATTGTAGCATGATCCCAAGAGTTGAGAGAAGAGAGGTGTCACTGTATGACTTTCTGCAAGTCACCTTGAGAATATTTGATGAATATAGTTCCGCAAATCTGACACTTGGCTGTTAAATACAGTTGTGAAATAGAAGATATCTCTGTTTTTTAGCATTTCCTGAACTTTAGTCCGTTTAGTAGCTACTGCCAGTGAAATGCATTGTTAACCAACAGAGAACTCTCCTTGCAGATACAGTGTTACCATACTACATCAGAAAGGTCATTAACTCAGGGTTAAATTGTCATGTTAAAAACATCAGCCTTGAATACAGAGTGAGTTATAGCTGTATTCCCTAAATGCAAACCAATCCACAAACTGTATCTCAGTTAGAAACCCTCATGAATTCCCCACGGCTCTGAACTGGTAATTAGGTTCTGAGTACTTTGGGTAATCAGGTGCTTTGGCAGCATTCCTGTTTCCTTGAAGGGATATCTCCAAGAACACAGCTCCCTCTGCCATTAGCCCTTCATGTCTTCCCCACCTGTTTGTTCAATGCAGGTGCATTTGCCTTGTACTTACCCACTTGATTGCAACTGTAGGTTGAGCACAGATGATTTGCTCCCTTTTTCAACAAAGGGACTATTAGCTTCTACTATGCAAAGTGTTCTGGGTGTACTTAGGAGAGTTTTTAATAGCAGCAGCTAGAGTAAGTATCATAGTGGAACTACCCACTTTTCCTGCTTATGTAAAGATACTAAAGTCATCTGGAAAATATTGTTCTTACTGTGGGACAAATTACTCAGCTCCCAGTTAGCAGTAAATTTTGCTGACTGTGACATATTCAGGAATGCAAGCTACAGTAGGTCTTAGATAGAGATCAGTATGTAGGACAAATTAACCATAGCCTGGACAGCTATAATGAACAAGAATCCTTGTGTGGATTTGCTGACTGAGCAGCACCTTCCCAAATAGAACTGGCAACCATTCAGCTGCTGCTGTTGTGAAGAAGCTTCTTAGAGGTTGGCTTATTTTTTAATAATGGATTTTTATTGCCTTTCCAGATGACATTATTAATCCACGTAAACAGGATTTTTACTTTGCACATAATAGAAAGTGTAAACAGAAATCTGAGCATCAGTACATGCTCAATTCTTCAGTGGGGACCCAGCACTCGCCTTCTAAAAAAAGTCCTGTGGCTTTCAATTTGCACTTCCATTCTGAACCATTTGTAGATACTCCTTGTGCAGCTTTTCTTGGGTTTCATAAAGTTTCTTTAGCTTCTTAATTTGTCCTTTGCTAAGTTCTTTGCCTTCGGTATCATGGGTGGGAAATCCCTGAAATATTAAAAAAGAAAGAATATTTAATATTTAAGATAAATTCCTGGACTGCTTTTGCTCCTTATGGAATTGTGTTTTAGTAAGATGGGGGATAATGTCATAATGACAGGCTGTATCTTGGGCTAATTTTAGTCACCTAGAAGTCTGACAACTTTGATTATTTCTGTATGTTCCCTTCCTAGCTAATGAAGGGGCATAAGGGTGTATTCATCTTCTGTCCTGTACTAAGTAAGGGAAACTTAGACCACTAACTTCTAGACAGTTATAGTTAAGAGAATAATGGCTAATTCCTGAACAGCTGGCTAAAAGACCAGTTTTAATCATACTACCATTTTGAATTCAAGGCTTAAAGCAAAAGCAGTAAGGGATTTATGTTCTTGATGGAGAAACTATGATCGGAGTTTTATGGACATTCTCCTTGGCTTGCAGGGGTATTCTCCATTCTTACTTGCCCCCAAGGCCTTAATTTTCACAAGTGAAGGGGACAGGTAGAAGCAGGATCAATATCCCAGATCAACTGCTGAAGAAACAGTGCCTTATATTTTCCAATTAACACCTTTTATCCCCAAGGGGAGCAACCAAGAGCAAAGTTATCCAGACAGCTCCTTCAGAGAGCAAAACAGTGGACAGAATGGAACAGGAAGCACGGAACCTCTCCAAGAAACATCAGTTCTGGCAGAGCTGGGGAGTTTATACTTGCAAGTGAATACCTTGCCTTGTACCAGGGTAATAAATCTGTGAACAAACATCATACACATTCCTACCCACAATATATATTTTGCTTTGCAATGAGAAGAGCCACAGGAAATGCACAATGAATCCACAATGAATGCACAATGAAAATACCCTTGAGATGATGACTAACAGTGAGAGACCTTCCTGCTCAGTGCAAGGTATGCACAACGGAATTA
>NW_008664780.1:35076-35831 GCF_000695815.1 Acanthisitta chloris | reverse complement strand
CTCCTCTTGCTGTGTTAATAGCACTGCCCTGCAGGCTTTGGAACAAGATCAGCTATAAACATACACAATTAAGTAGAATCATAGAATCATCAAAGTTGGAGGAGACCTCTAAGATCATAAAGTCCAACCATTAACCTGCCATTCTGCTGGAACACCTAAACCCTAAACCAGATCCTCCAGTGCCAGATCCAGATGTCTCTTAAATACCTCCCAGGATGGTGACTCCACCACCTCCCTGGGCAACCTATTCCAGTGCCTGAACAGGGAAAATATTTTTCCTAACATCTAATCTGACTTGCCCCTGTCTCAGCTCAAGGCCATTCCCTCTAGTCCTCTCCCTGCAGCCATGGCAGGACAGACCATTCCCCACATCTCTACAGCTCCCTGTCAGGTAGTTGTAGAGAGCCATGAAGTCACCCCTGAGTCTCTTCTAAAGGCTAAACAAATCCAACTCCCTCTGCCCTTTCTCATATGTTCTAGACCCTTTCTGACCATGTTGCCCTTGGCTGGACTCACTCCAGAGCCTCAATGTCCTTTTTAAAGTGAGAGGCCCAAAACTGAACACAGCACTCTGGTGTAACCTCAACAGTGCTGAGTACAGGGGGATGATCACTGCCCTAGTCCTGCTGGCCACACTATTCTTGATCCAGGCCAAGATGCCATTGGCCTTCTTGGCCACCTGTGCACACTGTTGGCTCATACTGAGCTGCTGTCACCAGCACTGCCAAATCCCTTTGTGATGAACAACACTTGAG
>NW_008664780.1:7489-34756 GCF_000695815.1 Acanthisitta chloris | reverse complement strand
AGAGCTTTCCTACTCTCAGACAGATCGACACTCCCACCCAGCTTAGTGTCCTCTGCAAATTCACTGAGGGTGCACTCAATCCCCATGTCCAGATCATCAATAAAGGACTGGCCCCAGTACTGAGCCCCGGGGAACACCACTAGTGACCAGCTGCCAATTGGATTTAGCTCCATTCACCACAACTCCCTGGGTCAGGCCATCCAGCCAGTTTTTTACCCATTGAAGAGTCCACTCATTCAAGCCACAAGCAGCCAGTTTGTCTAGAAGTATGCTGTGAGAGACAGTGCCAAATGCCTTAATGAAAAGTATGTACAACTGGGGAAGGAAAACCACTCCCTAGCTAAAGAAAAGTCTCTTACATTTTCATCAAACATGGAATATTTGTCAAGTTCCGATTTAAACATTTCATGTGGTGGAATCTTCATCTTTTCCAGTTTTGCTGCCTGTAATAGAAAACATGCATTAACATCACAGTAAATTACTGACAACCTGTCACATATGCAAAAGAAAAAGGAGATTCTAATTTGCACATGCAAAGAGCCATTTAATTCACAATTATTTACCATGCAAAAAGAAACTCAGAGGAACAACTCAGTAGGTCTTAGATGTGCTTGTCTGGGGGAAAAAATGTGTTTTAAATTTGTAGAGAACCACTTGATAAAATAGATGTGTTGAAGAAACTCAAAATAACTTGCTTATATACTTCAAAGACTACATCTGATTCTTGCTAATTTGGTCCCTTAGTTTACAGAAAGCGAATAGTTGCTATGAGTGAAGAATATTGAGCAATTAACTCACTGCAAAGGGAACCACTTTTATCAACAACCTCCTGCTGACAAGCAGAGGTTTCTGTGCAGGTCACAGCAGGATCAGATGCAGTAATTGCCCTGAAAATAAACTGAACTTTCACGTATCTGTAAACAAGCACATCTCAGAATCCTTTCCAAGTAATTTATTCTCAATGCAAGGGAATCACCTTTTTCAAAGACTGAAAAAAGTTACTTGGAATTTGTGGATGATAAAGGCTATTTATCTGTTTGTGTCTCTGTACATGGTGCTCTCTAAAAGTTTACTTCCTCAGGAATATATTTCCTGTACTGTTAGAGTATGACAAATAACATTTTCTTCTTGTGAGTCCACCTCCTCTGTCTGTCTATTCTCCATTTAAAGCCTAAATCTTTTGAGCTATCTCAATTCCAACTAGAGAGATGAAACATTTCAGTGTTCAATCACAGGGAACAGGGGATTTCTTAAAGAGAAAAAAGAAAAGAAACCTTTTCACACATACCTATGATACCAGAAAGGGAAGAAAATAATAAATGACACAAGCAAAATCTTCTCTAACAGTGACAGGCATGTAAGATACTAATTTGGCAATTAAGGAACTAATAAAGTCTATAGACTGAAATAAGTGCTGCAAGGTCTTCTAAGAAGCTTTTGCAGCCTTTAGTTGTGTTTTCAAAGACAGCTTTTCTGTAATAGGAGCTCAAAATTCAGATCTGAACTGCAAGCCAAAGTCATTCTGGGCAGGAAATTGTAGACAAAGCAAAATAACTGGAGGCCTGGTTAAGGCTGGGCAGAGAGCCGCTGTTCTAATGTGCCCTTTCCTGCACATGACTATTGCTGCCTACACTTCTCTTCAAAATGAGGTTAAAAGGATCTGAACACTTACTTCCTGCTGTTGTTTTTTCCTGGCTGCTTCTTCTTTCTTCCTTTTTTTCTCTTCTTCTATCTATAAGAGACAGTGTTAATGAGTAAAAGGTAACACACCATTGCATTTGGTTGTTTGCTACAAATGTGAGCCAGCTATCTCCCCTGGATATCTGATTACAGACAGAACTGGCAGCACAACCTGTAGCAAAACCACTATGCCTTATAATTAGGATTGTCTGATACTTCCCACTTTATGATTTAATTTGCTTTTATTCACAGTTAAACCAGTTTTAACTGTTCAGAATGCATTTTGCATGCAAAGTGTATACATATAAAAGAATAACTACAAAGCCTGCAAAAGAAATGGTCCTGTCATTTTATGGGGGGGAATGTTTTGCAAATGACTAAAAAAAGACTGCATTTCACTGATATTTTAAGCTCTTGCCTCAAACTGTGAAGACATTACAGTTTCCCAAGCAGCAGTTGTATCCCTTGATGTTCCTAGGGAAACCACTACCCAAATTTAGCCAACTTAGAAAGCTTAAAAAAAAAATAAATCTCATCTTGCACTTGCTTAGGAGAGACCTATCATTTCTCCAAGGGTTCTGCCAGTACTGAACATAACACTGTTTCCAGGGAAGAGGTACTGTAGCTGCAGGTTCCACCCAGCAGCTATATACAAACTGCCTTCAAATGTCTTGATGAAAACACCCGGAATTGGCTAAACCTACATTTTACTTCTCCCTTTCCTAAAGAACATCAGCTTGGAGGGAGAGGTGTTGGAAGCCTTCCAAACATTTCTAACTGCGATGGGATTTTATTATGTGTTAAAATTGAAGACAGAAGTGTTACTTTCAAATGCTGCAAGTCAAATATTAATGCAAGGAAGCACCAAAAGGAGAGTTTCACTCCAGACCTTGTGCACGTGAATTAGAACTCAAAATCTTTATATAGTAACGTGTGAATTCTTGCCACCACATCCAGATTATCTCTCTCATCCATACTACGTTAGAGTATTTAGCCTGTGCATTTTTTTAATCACATATCAGATAAATACAGTCCAATTCTATGGAAAGTGTCAACTTCACTGGTACAATCAAAAGAAGTCAGAATTAGCTTCTTCTCTTTCAGAGAGATAAGACAGGATGCATGCAATACTCAACATCCCTTAATTATATGAAGATATCAAAGAACAAAGAAATAGAAAATCCCAAAAGATATTCACGAGGTCCCATACAAAGTTTTCAAGAAGCTACTTTTTCGAATTCTTTTTTTGTAACACACTCAAATTTTGGTATCAATTCTCTCACGTTATTTTTCTTGTTGCTACTCTGTTATGATTTTTCCTATGAATTACCAAAGAAATGTAGAAGTATCCATAGCTTACACATTATTTGAAAATTAAAAAAATACAGAATGTTTAAAAAATAACCTTTCTCTTTTCTTCTCTTTCCTTCAATAATGTGTCCTTATCCACTAATTTAACCACAGTTGGAAGTCCTAAAGAAGCAAAAAAACAGATGAATGAGTTTCTTGATTAGTCAAAGGCAAATGTATTTACCCTATGACAACTGTTTTCTTTTTGCATCCTGAATGCAAATGCACCCGAGTGACCACTCAGAAGGGACTAAGAAATTAGGTGCTATACAAATAGATAAAAAATACTGCAATGTATGTTTTTTTATTCTATACATATATTCCAATATACAGTTCTGTCATATATATTCATACATATGATATATGTACCATTATATATGGTACATATATGAGATATAGATGGTACATGTATGATATATATGATATGCTATAGTTTTGCAGTCCTTGAGTTTGTTGGATTATTCCAGATTAGTCTTGACAGTTTGTTTTCCCACTTCTTAGGAAAACAGTGGGATTATAAAAACAGCTACCTGCAAAGTTGCCAAACAACACCGCGTACCTTCATGATCTTCGAATCGAACTCCAAGCTCAGGAAGGATGTCATCTCGAAGAGCATCACTCAATTGCAGCACTTCAGTTACTACAGAGTGAAAAATACTTTTAGTGAAGTAAGATCTGGTCAAAGTATATCCTTTTGTCCTGCTACATAGTTATTTCAATGCAATTAAGAAGTTGCCACGGAAAGGTCTTTTATTTTAAAGTGATAAAGCTTTTTAAGTAAGCTCTGCCCTGTTTGAGCTACACAGAGAAGCAGTGTGTTTCTTTGCAGGAACTTGAAAATAATAACTCTTCCAAGATACTCTCATTGTTCCTGAAGGGGAACAGAAAGCAAATCCAAGGCAATTCAGAAATGATGCAACAATTCCGCCAGGGTATATGACTCAGGAAGGTTCTAATGGTTGCTGTAGGATTTCCACTATGAAGAGTTAAGAACTTAATTTTAGAAAAATCACAAATTAACATATCCTGTGCTACATCTAACACTGCCCTTTGAAGGGCTATGATTTTGTTGGTTTGATAACTATGCATACATTTGTCAGAGCAATCGTAATCCAAACATCCTCTGTTGTATTTCAAGCAAGCTACTTGCAGCAGAACAGAATTTTGATTTGGCTTTCTGGATGGTGACCATCATGACTAATTTTTTTTCCTTGCAGAATTATCAGAGAGCTTTTGATGACAGCAAATGGTTAAGAATTTGGGATTTAGATGAAATAGATGCTTTCGGGTCTTAAGAAGGAAATAAGTCTTCACACAAAAGAATTTTTTGGATGAGAAACTGTATCAGCTGAGAAGTAGCAGAACAGTGAAGAGGAACTAAAATACCTCGAGGAGACCCAGTGTATTGCTGTTGTGAACTCAATTCAGTGGCAGATTTTATAGACAGTTTTGCATTTAGGAGAAACACTAAGTATGACAAGACAGATACTTGGTTTAGATGTGCTTACAATAAAGTGTTTTCCCTTTCAGCAACTCTCAGCTGGTTAAACCTACGAAGCAATCAGGGCCTCAAAGGTAGTATTTCTGGCAGTAGAAGGTACCAGTGTGCTAAACACTGCACATAGCAGTAGGCACAAGTACCATCCCTGGGCCTTCATCTCTTCCATAATTCTCAGAGCCTCAGAGAGCTGCCAGTGAAGAGAGCACTGACTATCCTAATACTGTAAAAAAAAGAACAGACACCCTATTTCACTGCAGGGTAGTGCTCTGTGACTCTCTGTTTGTAAAGGAAACCACTGCAGTTATAGAACTTCTTTTGTCTGCTGTAAACCGAGTCATTATTTTTCTTGATCTAGAGCAGTTACACACAGTAAACCACATTCATGTTTGATGCAACTCTAAATAAGCCATTAAGATAAACAAGGGATAAGATTACCTCACTGGCTGTTAACACTAAAAGCTGTTGGCTCTAACCTAGGCAAAGGAATTACACATATCATGTCAAGACTGTATCAGATACACCTACTGCTTATTCAATAAAACAGCATCTGCACAGTTATAAATGTTTGCTTATCCAAAATCATGAATAATTGAAAGTTTAAGAAGAAGAAGAAATCCATCAAGGTAGAGAATAAGGAGAAATGTATAATAAAACATATATTATTTATGAGAGGACACATCCTCTCATCAATCCTGTCCTCCAAAGGACTCAGCGCTGTACGTCTTAGGGCTGAATTGTGCCTGTTCTTTGCATGTGGTACCTCCAGAGCAAAGACATTTAGGGACTGGGTAGGGGTTTGTTTATAAGTTGCCTCAAGACATAAGCCATTATCCTCACTGAGGACAGTGACCAGGAAACCAGTGGGACAGTGCCTTATCACCAGTGACCATGAACACCTTAGCAGCTAGGCCCTCCTTGGGCCTGTGACTATTTTCCAGACCTCTCTTTCACATTTCCTGTGAGTTTTAAGCCAAAAAGTATGGGATGTGAACAGATGTTGAGCTATTGTGAACGGGAACACTGTGATGGGAAGGAAAAAGAGGAGTTTGAAAAGCGTCTTGAGAATGTTGGATGTTAAGACTGGCAGCAAAAGACAAGAGGAGGCAATGTTATAATGAGCAAGTTTGTCCCAGTTCTGGTCAACTCATGATACATTAGGAAGAGGGCAGAAGGTTTCCCAGTGCATCCTACAAGCAGCTCAGAGCAAGATACCACATAGCACCATCACCCATGGCAGGAAACAAAGACTCAAGCAGAGTTCAGACATGGACACCTTTACCATGGGGTAGTCAATTTAAGCAGGTGTCCTGAGGTTAATAACTAACAGCTGAAGAGACTTGCTCTTGTTTGAGCATCTGAATAACAATTCATTACTTATAAGAATTCTTCACAAGCACTGGGAGCTGCACTAGAGCACAGATCTGCTCCACTGTGCATCCCTGCAGAGACAGTTATAGGGGGTCTTCAGTTGGTCTAGTACTCAAGTAAAACGTTGGGATGTGCAATACAGAGGTGCTCTGACAACCAATCACTGATATCTTTTGCAGAGCTTTTCTGCACTGGTTTCCCTGGTGCAGCCATCACAGTGTTTTGCTTTTTCTGTTTACCATCATTGCTAGATAGGTACACGAGTTCAGACTCAACCACAGATGATCAGTGCAGGTTTCCAGTTTGAATACTAATAAGCTTATAAAACAGAATTTATTTTACTAACATGTTTGAATTTTAATCATTCTCCATGATGGTTACTTTCTTGCAGAGAATATACATTTTGAGTCCTACTAAAACCCATAGTTTTACAAATGGCTGTTCTGTGAAATGTTTTTCTGCTAGCATCAGGGAAACTCCCTTGACTTACAGCCATGGAGAGGTAATATCCCCAGCCACTAATCAGAACAACTTTTACAGTAATTTAATACTTTCTGCAAGCAAGAATTTAGTGGGTACAGGGAAACAAATTAGTACAATGTCAGTGCAGGTCCTGCCAACCACCACACAGCTTCCATATATCAAATAGTTTAGAAGAGAAGTGCTTCCCTGGTCAAATTGCAGAGTGCTCTGTACCCCAACCAAACAGCAACTAGATTGAGATTTGTTCTTACTGTCCAGTGTATTTCAGGCAAGAAAATCAATACCTTCCAAGGAAGAAACTCAAGTGCCAGAGCCAAGGATGCTCTAAAAATGATCTAAAAGAAGCCCTGTGATATTTAAACCTTACCACTGCTCAAAGCAAAGATCACTTTAGCTCAACCATCAGAGAGCAAGGAAAAAAGCCTCATATAAAGTGAGTATTTACATTAAATACTGAAAGACCAAAGCTCACATTTTTGCCTGAGGATATGCACACAAACTTCTTGAATTAATTCAAATTACAGAAAATATTTGCTGTTGGAACTCATCAGCCTATTTCTCAGCACCAATTAGGCCCACATGAGTTTGACAGTAATAGCTGAGTAGTCACATTAACAAATACGGTTTTGTGCTTTTAAGGTAAACTTATTAGCCCTTAGAAAGACTCCAAACAATAGCAGAATGAGAGTTTAGTCTTTGCCAGCTGAATAGGTTACCAGACACTACAAATAATGTTATATTTCTGTGTAATATATAGGTTGTTATATATGTTTTATACATTTAAAAATACTGGTTTGCCTTCCCAGTGTAAAAGGTTCAAGAAAACAAGAATCAAATACATATTGAAGACATGTAAAATTCCACAGGGAATAGCAGAAAATAATAAGAGCTCCATTAGGAAATAATCAACCAGTAAAATCAAAGAGAGGTTAATAGAACAACCTTTTTAACACTCTGTAGTTCTGCTGCCTTTTATACATTTAAAAATACTGGTTTGCCTTCCCAGTGTAAAAGGTTCAAGAAAACAAGAATCAAATACATATTGAAGACATGTAAAATTCCACAGGGAATAGCAGAAAATAATAAGAGCTCCATTAGGAAATAATCAACCAGTAAAATCAAAGAGAGGTTAATAGAACAACCTTTTTAACACTCTGTAGTTCTGCTGCCAACACACATCATCAAAGCTTTTTTTTGCAGGATTAAAAAAGCATCCAAAACAACTTCTAGCAAACTCACAGATGAATTCTCCAAAGAGAGCACTCAATTACCATCAGGAGAGCTACAATTCCAACCATGCTAACAAATAACAACGAACATCTCAGGCTATTTAAACGCAGACAGTATCATTGTGTAGCAATCTGCACTTTTAAGAGAAGGCAAGCTCCCTGGGGAAGAGATCATGGGTAATTTCCTATCTAGAAAGCAGGGAGTGCCCTCATCTAGGAAAAAAAACCAGCTAGACCTTATCCTTCCAGAACTTTTAGATTCTTTAGGAAATTTAATTAGTTTAGCAGCCTGTAGAAGATTCCCAAATTAGACAGGTGGCAGTCATGCAATTATTCAAACCAGCTCTGATTTAAAGATGCCTTACTGTTATTCTCTAAGCAAAGAGAGACTCTATCAGCTGCCTCCCACCCCTGCTCCCACCCCTCTCCCCAGTTTGATTCCCAGGACCTCTGGGTCTGTCTCAGGTGCAACAATATAGGAGAAAGTGAACTCTCACCTTTCTTCTCTCGGGCGATTTGTCGCACTCCTTCTCGGAACTCAGACAGAACTTGTAGGTATGGCATCACTGTAGATTCAATCTGCAGAACCATTATTTCTACAGTTAGCTAATCATCATTTAGATATAAAGTACATCCTTACCCACTTCATCTTTATGTGCTGTTGGAAGGAACTTGACCCTCAGGGCCAATATACTAATGTATCAATAAAAATTGTCATTGCTCTATTGATGTCAAAGGACAGATGATAATTTGCATTAGATGTCAATTTTCATTTAGTACAGACAAAATCAGATTGTGAAGTTCAGCCTCTCCCCATTCCTTTTTCATCTCTTTTCAGCCAGATACATCAGTTCCACAGGGTTATGCTACAGTCCAGCTAACTGTAATGCAGTGCAGGGATAAAAACAGCACTCAAGATGAATTTGTCCCTTCACCTTCTGTGTTGTCCTACTTAGGTCTAGCTACCTATCAAACATAATATCAGGTGAAACTGATGTTAGGACTTCCTTTCCTTAGAGGACAGATCTGTTCCTCAGATGTTAGCTTATGCTAATTGTATTTCTTTCCAATACAGTGCATGTGTCTGTACTCCTTGCACAATTCCCTCTCCCACAAAAAATGAGGAAAGGTGACTGCTGAATGATTTCAGGTGTAAGTAAATGCTGGTCATGAAAGCTCAAAGCAAAAATCCTGTGAATCCTGCTCTCAATGGCAGTGAATAGCAACATCCAGCAGTTAGTCAACAGCAGTGAACAGTTACAAAAACAACTACAGATCATCGCTGTCTGCCAACACTGCTTTGGAATCCCAAGAGGAGAAGCCAGGCACCCAGGGGACTGCTTGAATTAAAAGTTTCATTACTTTGGAAGGTAAGTGAGAGAGAGAAAAACTGCACACATTTGTCTCCCCTACAATATCCACGTCCTTCCTGCCTGGTAAATCTCCACAACAGATTTCTGTGCAATTAACAGAGAAGATAGATTGTGTCATGCACTAAAAGTGCTCATATGGAAAGAGCTGAGGAGCTCTGTTAAAACTTTTCACAGTTGTGAATACTAAACAACCAGCTTCATAACTGGAACCAGTGCTGACAAGTTTGGCCCAAGGAGCAGACACTGGAAAGTGAGCAACAGTCACATCTCCACTCCTCCCTCTGCACTGGAGCTAGCTCGGTGTGCAAACGAGGTGATGTCAGGGAAGAATGCACTGTCACTACCTTATCAGTCACTTCAAGATGAAAGATTTTTATTTCCAGAATACCTAACTCGACAGAAATTCTTACTCTATTTGGAAAATGAGACTGTAGAACCTAAAGTTTTCTGACTTCAAATCTGTTCTATCCCCTTTTCAAGTAAATTACTGACCCACAGTAATTAAGCTAGTTGTTGTTCTTTCAGAGCTTTTGAAGAGGATTATGCCTTTTTTGGAGATAATGACTCTATTGGTTCTTTCATCTCCAATCTAGACAAAGAAACAATAGGCCTGATCCACAGCCTTCTGTAATTAAGTTTTTGAACCTTGAAAATTCATCTGGTACTTTTTGCTAAGAAAAATAAGTATCTGCATGGAAGACTGAAAGACGGTATAATATTTAACCAAACAGCCAAAACACTTGTGATATTATGCATCTTTATATTATAATGCTTGAAACCAGTAATGACCTCAGTGACAAAACCAGAAGTTTTCTGTGTGTAATAGATGTTAGCACAGGATTCTTTCTGCACAAGATGCTTCTGACTCTACTACCCTTGGCAATGCTATTTTAAAGGAATGAAAGGGCTTAGCTTCTTGTCCCAAGCTATTACCAATCCTTCTATAAAGCACATTTATTGTAAACACTGCCAGAGTGATAAATACAAAGTTAATTTTTATCCTTAAAAAGGCAAGTGTTCAAGGGCTACTTTTCCTCTGAAATACAAAATAATTCTGAGTTAAATTAAAATTCACTATTGATGGGTTTGGTACAGAACGCAGAGCATCTTCCTCATTATCCTTATTATATCATTATTGGAAATTCCCACATTAGCACACTAATGTAAGTATCTGCATGGGCAGTTATCAGATGAGTGTTCATTCACCTTCTTCAACCACAGGCAAACTTTCATCTTCCTTTGATGAATAAAGAGCTGAGCTTTTTTTCTTACACCAGAAATGTTTCATTTATTCCTTCTAAGGATAAATGGAAAGATATATGGTCACACCTTTAAATGCAGAAAAATACTTGAAAAGCAGCACTGATGTGTCCATGAGAGATTTTCCACATGAACAAAGAGAACAAAGTTGATGGTTTTCACATGGAGTTATTTCTCCTGGCTGCACCACAAAACGGTACTGTTATTACAGAGCCCATCAGCACTTTAATCAGGTATCTCTCAAGTACTTCCAGAAAAACTCTGCATCACAGTGAAACTGAAGTGTGACCAAAGCAAAACAGCCTTCAAAAGCCACATAAAAACTGTGGCTACAAGTGAGTTCAGAAAAAGAGATTGAAACGTGGATAAAACTCCAGCCGCTTCCAGGCTGGGTTTTGGTGTACCACAAGGAAGTTTAATCAGTATAATTACATTTTTGAAACTACTTAACATGCAAATACTTGTAATGAGTCTTTAGACTGTAGCATGTGCTGTCTGTATTTCACATGCGGTTTCTGAAACAGACTCATCATTCAGAAGACAAGATAATTCTCTTTCTGGTTGCTATACAATTTGTCTGTCATTAAATCAAACAAACCTATAAAAAAACCCCAACTCCCATAAAAGAAAATTCCTGCTTTCTAAGCCAATAAATTACAGCAGACTCAAAGGCTAAAACCAGAGAGAATGTAATTCAGCTACATATGATAGAACCATAGAATTGTCAAGGTTGGAGGAGACCTCTAAGATCATCAAGTCCAACCATTAACCTGTCACTGCTGTAACCCCTAAACCCTAAACCATATCCTCCAGCACCAGATCCAGATACCTCTTAAACACTTCCAGGGATGGTGCCTCCACCACCTTCCTGGGCAACCTATTCCAGTGCCTGAACACCCTAACAGGGAAAACATTTTCCCTAGCATCTAATCTGAATCTCAGTATCAGTAATGTCATGACTTTAACCTAAGGGACACAGAGTAATTTTGTGTAGTGTACTTTATCCTTCACTTACATTTATGTTTTGACTACTCCCTCCAACAGGAAAACCAATTGCATCATCACTTTCTATGGCACCAAAAATCTGGTCAAGGAAAAAGAAAAGGAAAAAAATAAATATTGCATACGTCAAGTCACAAGTATGAGAAAACTAAGCAAAATCACATGTACTAGGCTTTTGAATGGTTCTCATTTAACCCACAAATCACAGCTTTAACAAGATGATACTCTGTTTTTTTAATTGACACACCATGCTAAGCATTGGCTTTCAGATTCAGCTTTCAAGCTGTCAGATTTGACATTGTGACTTCATATTTTTTGTACTTTGTAATTTTCCTTGCATGTATTAGGGGCTCTCCACTATTCAACAAAACATTAGCTGAAAACATAACATAACATAAAGGACTCCAAATTGTTCCTGCTGCAGCACACACTGCAGTTTGGGGCTGTTTTGTGGAAGATCTCCAGGTTCCAGTTAATATTGCACAGTGCAATAGCAATGTCATGACCTGCTGTTACATACCTTCAGCATTTGAGTGAGATAGGAACTGATGTTTTCTAAAAGAAGTCTGTTTGGCATTTGTCTGGAGGATTTCTTTGCAGCAATATAGGAGTTACTCTGACTCACTAACGAACGCATTTCTTCCAAGACAGAGCGAGTGTCGATATTGTCACACAGAGCTTCATGAATTGCTGCCTTCTTCTCATAGAAACTAAGAAGAAAAATACCTTTTTACTACTCATGTCAAAAATATCTGCAACCTACTCTGAAGAATCTCTATTAGAACAGTAAGGAGACCTAAAAGTGAGATAATCTTTTGTTGGCCATAGTTTATATTTGAAGGAAAAACAGATGAGCAAGAAAAAAGGCATTTATCATGACACTGCTGTTTTGCTGCTATGGACAAAGGCAGGCAGGATAATCTAATTGGCAACAACTATCCAAACAAATTACATCAAACACTTTTTTAGCAACTGGCCTTTTCATGCAAGTTTTTTTTAAAGCATTACAAATTGCTTATTTAGTATCTTCTTGTGCTTACTTTTTTTTGCGCTCTTATCCCAAGTACTCTGTTTAGTATCTTTCCAGGCAAGAGCACCAATTTAACTCACCACAAAGTGCATCGTGATAAAGATATTACAAGTAGATATAAGGAATAAATTCATGCCAACCTTTGTCATGTTTGTGAATAGGCATAATAAACAATACAGGGTGAAAACACCATTTCATCTCACAAAGTCTTTTCTGTTTCAAACAACATACTTATTCCAGGGAAAAGAGAATGAGAAGTGGTAGAAGAAAGGAGACAAAACAAATATCCATGAAGTGCTAGCTTATCTTCCTCCCACTCCTTTATCTCTTCCTTTTGACCTCTCTATTCCTTACTATCTCCCCTCTTTTTTAACAAAAAGGGTTTTCTCACCAACCTTGAGTTGAAGATGAAATTTCAGAGGACATCACTACACAGCAGCATCTGCACTTAGTCCTTCAATATTCAACATTTGTGACCACAACAGTGAACTGAACTAGGAAAAATTTTAGTACTGCAATGAAAGAGGCTTCTATTTTAAATTTTGGACATAATAGAAGCCATAGAGGAAGCTGTTCATGTTACAAACAATAATGATAGTGTTGTTATAAAAATGAAAGACTCGAAAATTGCTATCACTGTCTCAACAACACATTTTCAAACACTGGCTCTCTGACCTTTTGTGGTTTTACTCAGGTCATTTAACTCCTGTTTGCCTCAGACTGCTCACTACACTTTGAAATGTGTAAAATACTGTTTTTCTAGTTGTAACCACTGTGAGTTATTGGTCAGTTCTCAGACAGATTCCAAGCAGTGAAGAAAATGACAGTTAGCTAACAAAAAAGTTTTTCTTCCCTTCATAAACAGGGTGATGAGGCATCCCTGTGTACTTAACATAAATGAAAGGGAAATTACCAATTTTATCTATACTCCATAAAACTGTCACAAGATTAAATTCATTGCTTGTAGAGCTGGGATGCTCAGTGGAAATGCTGCAGATATAAAGATCACAATATACATTGCAAGTGATTTTATAAGGGAAAAAAGCATTAAATATGTAGCTACACAATGGCCATTCAGAGGGAAGTAGGAATGCTCCACTCACTTTTTATTCAGCTCTGTTTCTTGGTTTTCCCATTTTTGAAACTGGCCTGTCACATCCGTGGGAGCTCGGAGAATATCCTTCACATTTAAAAAGAATTCCTATAAAAGAAGAATATAGCTAAAAATCAGTTTCATACAATCACAGAATCATCAAGGTTGGAGGAGACCTCTAAAACCTTCAAGTCTAACCACTAACCTGCCACTCTGCTGTAACCCCTAAACCCTAAACCATATCCTCCAGTGTCAGGTCCAGATCCCTCTTAAACATTTCCAGGGATGGTGACTCCACCACCTCCCTGGGCAACCTATTCCAGTGCCTGACCACCCTGCCAGGGAAAAAGTATTTCCTGACATCTAATCTGACTCTCCCCTGTCTCAGCTTATGAGTTTCAATTAGACACAACCAATATAACCACAAAATATTGCCATTGACACACAAAAAAATGCCCTTAGCACAAAAGGGCATCATTTCTTAATTAGCCTCCTAAACTTTCTGGGTTCAACACTGCTTCAGACAGAATCAATTAAAAGTCTGTCAAGACAAGGAAACCCACACATTTTGTGTAACTCTAAATCACCGCTGGACTGTATTTCAGTTCTGTCTCTTGGCTCTGTCACTGCATGATACACTAGGATACTCTAACACCAAGCTACTCATAAACAGTACCATTTAAAAAAGTTTAGGCAACAGTTCTTCTGGCAGATTTTAAAGTATGTTGCTAGCAATGGAAGCTGAAGAATAAAATGGCTTTAGAGTGAGGATATGTTTTATATGAGCATCCAGCATGGTAGAAAGTAATTTTAACCTATTCTGTGGCCCAAACCAAACATTTTACAGAAACAGCAGAATAGTCTCAGCTGGAAAGACCAAGATCAATGATCTCTAAATGCTGGACAGCATCCTTGTGGGAATGTGGATTGAAATTATAACTTCAAAACAAGCAGGGACAGGAACTGTGCCTGACTTCTTACACCCAGAATCACAGAATCAGTTCGGCTGGAAGGGACCACACTGGGTCATATGGTCCAAACTCCCTGCTCAAGCAGGGCCACCCTAGAGCACATGGCTCAGGGTTGTGTCCAGATGGTTCTTGAATATCTCCAGTGACGGAGAATCCACAGCTTATCTAGGCAATCTGTTCAGTGCTCAGTGACTGCACAGGAAATAAGTTCTTCCTTGTATTCAGGTGGAAGTTCCTGTGCATCACTTTTTGCTGTTACCTCTTGTTTTATTGATTTCCACAAGTGAGAAGAGTTTGTTCCATCATTTTGGCACCTCCCATTCATGTACTTGAATACATTGATGAGGTTCCCTCGAGGCATAGAGACAAACACTACAATGTACATAGTGAGGAGAAAGATGGGAATGATACTCCCTCTTCCTCTTTGGCTACATTTGTGTAAAGTCTGACCTGGTAGACACTTTGTGAGAGTGTCTATTGGACAGAGTTCTATGAGCAAGCTGAAGTGAGAAACAGATCTTGTGTGTAAGTGCCAAGCTGCCCAGAGATGTCAAAACTTGGAGAGAGCACCCAGTTGCAGAGAAATGCAGCAGTCTATGGAATTTACATGACTTGAATGTTCAGCAGTAGCTAAACAAACACTGTGACATCCCACCTGATGAATTCAGAGGGCAAACTCAGTCTGGGAATATGGCCTATATATCCCTGGAGTTCTATTCCTTGAAACACATATGACAACACAAAGTTTAGAGAGCTGGAGCGGGAATGGAAAACTTACATTCATAAACTTCTCATACTGAATAGCTGACTCCATAGTATTATTTGAATAATCCAGTGTATCCTTCCAAGAGTGCATGAGGAAAGCCAACCGTAGCTGTCGTGCTATTAGGAGTTTCAAAATAAACAAGGAAAATTACCAAAACTTAAGGCATTTTCATGGCCTCTAATACAGCAGTGGCTAAGAACATAATTTTTAAAATTCTTCCTATCACTACACCTACCAAAAAAGCCAAAACTCTATTATCCATACAGATACTACCAACATGGAACAGAAAAACAAGGAAGCTGTTCTGTTACTGTGGAAGAAAGATGCCTGAAGTTACATGGAATAACAAAATTGCCACAGTCCCCACTAAAGTACATCAAAAGCACTCACACTCCAAGGTAATTTTTACCTGTATGTTTCTTCAGTGCATCCTTTATGGTAATGAAATTCTTCAAGGATTTGGACATTTTACAGCCAGCAATCGTTAAGTGGCCAGTGTGCAGGAAATACCGAACCCAGTGATCGTTTTCAAAGTATGCCTGCAGGGAAAAAACAAACCCCAAAGACCCAACACTGTTTACATACATACAGCAAAGTAGGAAAACTTAAAAGAATAAACTCCTGAGAAGCAGAACTTGTGCTTATACCAAACACACGTGAAGTTTCAAAGATGGAATGCTGGATTTATGTAAGTTGCAGTCAAAGCAAAGCAAGTTGCTTTTTCACCACAGAAGCTGAAGGCCAGTTCACTCACCTCAGACTGTGCCAGTTCATTGTCGTGGTGGGGAAATCGGAGATCAAACCCTCCTCCATGAATATCCATTGACTCTCCTAGAATGGATCCAGCCATTGCCGAACATTCGATGTGCCAACCTGGACGACCCTGTTAAGAAAAAAAGACATTACTTGGCTACTAGTAATTGTCTTCCTCTGCTGCCTATGCCTCACTCCCTCACTGGTCTGCCTCCAACCACACCTAAGGATCCACTGTTCCTAAGTCTAAAAAGATTCTCTGTCACAGCTTCATAAAAGTAAGCTGTTGCATTGAAACATCCAACCTGGCCTGTATATATGTAATGCTTTCATTATCCTTGCTACTATTCTTTCTTAAATTACATTAACATTCTTATTATCCTGATATATTTTGACTATTTTTGATTAGTCTTTTAAAATTACATTAGTATTTTTGATCACAAGGAACAAAAAAGGAAACAGAATTTCCTGCAGATAAAGCCTGTCAAGAAACAGGACAAATGACCAGTAACAGCCATCGTGATCCTGCACACAAATTTCTCCTTAAAAAGTATCAGACTGGTACACATTCTGAATTATTAAATGAACATAACAACAGAATCTATGACTCAAACAAGACCTCCATAACCTATACATTGTTAATGTAAGGTGAGGCAAAGTACTTGTGTAAAGTGCTATTTAATGAAGTGTAAAAAATCTAAATCCTAATTACAGTGTCACAGAATCACAGAATCATCAAGGTTGGAGGAGACCTCTAAGATCATCAAGTCCAACCATTAACCTGTCACTGCTGTAACCCCTAAACCCTAAGCCATATCCTCCAGCACCAGATCCAGACACCTCTTAAACACTTCCAGGGATGGTGACTCCACCACCTCCTTGGGCAATTCCCTATTCCGGTGCCTGACCAACCTAACAGGGAAAACATTTTTCCTAACATCTAATCTGACTCTCTCCTGTCTCAGTTCAAGGCCATTCCCTCTAGTCCTCTCCCTGCAGCCATGGCAGGAGAGATCATCCCCCATGCCCTTACCTTTCCCCATGGAGAATCCCATGAGGGCTCTCCTGGCTTGGAGGATTTCCATAAAGCAAAATCATTTGGAGAACGCTTCTCACTTAAGCGATCTGCTGAGATGCTCAGGTCACCTTTCAAAACAGAAAATGTAAATAAATACATTTTGCACCAGCATTGTTGACTTTTGGTGTTGCTTTAGCTCACATGAAGTGAATTTACAAGCATAAATTTAAAAAACTCAACCAAACAAAAAACCAAATTGCTGAGCCCTCAAAAATCCTCATCATTAAGCTTGATAATCCCTTGGGGTTTCTATTAACGTTTGGTTGACAAACACCTGACAAGTATCAGCTGCATTGCTTTCTAAGTTTTGACATGAGATTCATCTACATTCTTTCAGCAGGCACAATATTGCAATTACAGAAAAAAGGTACAGAAAGATAAAAACTGTACTCATAGACAAGTAGGATTGCAGAAGTGACTCATTCCAAAGTTAGATGGATCCAAATGAAAACTCTGACTGTCTTAATCTGCAGACACAATGGGATCACAGAGTATTTCTTCCACCCGTAATCTCAGCTGCTGTACAGAATGACTGGTATTTGTTCAACAGCTACATTTACGGTTCTGTTACCACCACAGATGTGTTATGCATTATTTGTTCTTCACTTCTTATGATCATTTAGGTGGTTACTCTTACTACAAGATATAATAAACAAGGAATTTACCATTTCTGCACTACTGTCCAAGACTAAAAGTGGCCAACTATACCACTTAGAGCATAAAATTCCAAGACAGACTAAAGATAAGATTGTCAAGGTTAAACTTCTCAATTAGTTTTGGGGTACAGGTTGGGACATCTGCAATCTCAATTGCTTGGAATATTGTACATTATGCACTTTAAGTATCCAAGTATTATGCTTTCATTCACATTAACTGCAACTTTCAAAGCTTTGCATTTCTGCTGATTGTAACAGTCAAAATTACATTATCTGTCAGGGTAGCAACAATCACCACCAATGAATTAAAGCAGCTGAACTGACAAGCAGGAACTTGATGTCTGCATACCCTTGGTTAGTTACATTAATCACTCAGCATTGGTTCCTATTTGCGAAAGGACAGAACAGTCCAACAGAAGTGACTGGTCACGTGGTCAAAATGACATAGTCATGTTTGTTACCACAGGCATGGCAGCTTAAGTTGGCACTTTTTATTTCACATGGAAGATTTCAGCTATAAGGGTTTGAATTAAGAAAAAAATCATACCTAGTTTAAGCTGCATCTTTCAGATATTGCTACTTACACCCAACATGAGTGTCCTGATTTCCCCTGCTATGAGTATTACATTAAAATCTTATAATATACTTTTTATACAATTTGTGGATGATCTGCTACTAAAACTGCACAACCTTAGGAGCAAATAACTAATGAGTCTGATTTATAGAGCATTTGAAGCTAATCCTCTGCTATAGCTCGACTAAAAAAAAAATCTCTGCTTTGATTTAGTTTGACATAACAAGGTTTACAAAGTAAAAAGAGTTCTCAGCATTAAACACGAACTCAAATATTTGTCAAGAAATAGCCCCAGCCTGATGTGAGGAGCTTTCATCTCGATGTGGAAGACTCAGCTTCATGTCTTTGCTCCTACTCTGGACCAGATGAACAATCAAATAACTGGGCAATGGTCAAATGGCAGAGGTGTTTACAATTCTGACTTAAAAAAAACCCACAAACAACCAAACGAAATAGCAACCCAGAAGCATCCTAGAATTAATAACATTTCTGGGTATTTTCCATTTAAAAACTTTCAGGAATGTACTGGCTCAAGCTACAGAACTTTGGCAAAGAAATCTATTGGTAAAGGAAGTGCAGAGACCAACATATAATGAGTTTCTTCAGTAACTTAAGTAAATGTTATTTCCCCTTTTTACCTTCACCCTCTTGAAGAGCTTTTTGATCACCTACAGCTTCAGGAACCAACTTAGCATAAGAGTGTTTTTCACTGGAATCAAACTTCATAGTATCAAAATATACAGATCCATTGGACACGTACCTGAAAAGTTAAAGATCATTATTTAGCTAACTTTCTACCACAGTTGAATGAATTTTATCCCCACTCACGGTATGGTACTGCTCAGCATTGTAAAGGTGACTTAGGTGAGCCTAATTTTTAAAGCCTTACCATAAAGACTTTGGACAAATCATTGAAAGTCATAATAAAATTGTTCAAAGGGAAAACAACTAACAGCTTTTGTTAAGCTCTTAAGGGATGAGACATCAGATAACAGTCACAAGAGAAAAATATAGAATAGAATCATAGAATCATCAAGGTTGGAGGAGACTTCTAAGATCATCGAGTCCAACCATTAACTTGCCACTTTGCTGGAACCCCTAAACCATAATCCATGTCCTTCAGTGCCAGATCCAGACACCTCTTAAACACTTCCAGGAATCGTGGCTTCAATACCTCTAGACCCTTTTAAGATTTTGCAATAATGTAACATGAATCACGTTTGTTTCACAGTCCTTTTTGTCCTCCTTCACTTTGCTCATTTTGTCCCACTTCAGCCACTATAACAACTCTGGCAGAAAGGTAAGTTTCAGGACCACCATGAATGCCAATACTTCAGTGCAAGCAATTTTGAATAGTGTCCCCTCTCCCTCTTCTTTAAAAAATGTATGTTTAAAGGAAAAACATGGAAGAAAAAATAGGGCTGTCTGAACCACAGGTTTGCTTTTTTTCACAATCAAAATACATCCATGTAAAAATATTTAGGCTATTAACAGAGAGAGAACTCAAAAATTTCAGATAGAAATCTATCATGATACTTGGGAACTTCTAGAGTACTAGCCTGATCTTTACAAATCTTAGACATGGCAGACAACCAGTTGATAATTAGCTTTTAAAAAAGATTATGTAACTTACAACTGATTTCTAGGTGTTGACTCAGGTGTCAACTTTTGAAACCTCTTGCTGAAGACCAGAAGTCAAACACAGTTCAACTGAACGAGACTTTGGCTATTTATTTTAATGAAGAAGGATTTCACCCTGCAAATTTAATAATCTAACCTCTCTTTGTAGGACATCATAAGAAGAATAGAATAGCACATTCTCCTCGGGTGAGAAATAACAGTTCTTTTGCATAGGAACCTGAAATTTCTTTATTGGATGGAAAAACTACTTCTGGAAAAGACTACTGTTACACATGAAAACAGAGAAAAGAGGCAATTATTCTAGCTCTGATGCAGTACAGAATCATAGAATCATCAAGTTTGGAGGAGACCTCTAAGATCATCGAGTCCAACTGTTAACCTACCACTCTGCTGTAAAGCCACTCTGTATAAGCACACAACAAAAGCACTCAGTAGCAAACTTACCCATAACCATTATCCACAATCTTCTTCACAAAATCCACAATTTCTGGCACATATTCACTAACCCGTGTTAAAACATCAGGAGGTAAAACCTATAGATAAAAAGTAGAATTTTATATATACATATATTTTTGTATATATATATTTATGCATATGCAAAAATGCATGAAATATCTATGTTAGACATGCGTTAAAATTTGCTCAAAAGCAAGCGATAATAAAATCTAATACTCCTGTTTCAAGCTTTCTGCTCTGAAACAATGTGCTGTGGCCACTATTTTCTCAGCCTTTAAGGTGACATTGACAACAAACTCCTGCAGGAGCTGTCAGCTGTTCTGATAGAACAGGCAATAAGTCCCTCTGATTTCCAGGTAAATAAATAATACTTCACAGATCTGAACCACTGCATGTGACACAGCATTTCATCTGTACCAGACAAACCTCTTCTTGACTGTTATCATCACATCATTTCTTTAGTGGCTGAAGACTATTAAGTAGCCAGTCTAAACGCTGAGGTTGGCAGGGATCTCTTGTGGGATCTCTTGTGCAGTTCACAGACTCCATCTCAAACTGCTGGATCAGTTTATGATTATGAGCCCATGTTACACCAAGGGGAAGGCATGGAGTGCACACGTCAAACTTGAGAACCAATTAAGTGACTCTGGTAAGATGCACAACAGATTTAAGACTGTTGGGATGGAAACAGAACAAGTACTAATTTAACAGCTGCCCCTTCAGATTAAAGGAAATACTTTATCACTAAGGTTGAAATATGAGGTTCTCGAAAGCTATTAAGGAGCTACATTGTATTCTGGGTATTATAAGACATGGCACACACATTTGCAGAACAGAGTTTGTTTACTTACATTGAGTGCTTCCATGTCTTTATGAAATTCTCCTTCCCAGAATTTGGGGAGCTTTGAGAATATGGAATTGTCAGTCACTTGACTGCCAAATTTTGTGTCCAACCAGTCAGACAGCACATCTTTGGCTTCTTCCAACAAGGTCTATAAAACAATAACAGTTAAGTGCAACTGACCAAAGACTTGCCCTGTTCAAACTCTGCAGAAAGATCTTACTCCGAACAGAGAGGTTTGCTTACGGAATAAGATGCTTGGAATAAAACACTTGGTTATGAACACATAGTAATCCATGCTTCTACCACATTTTTATCATATTGCCCTTCATAAATATAGATTAAATAATTAGAGGAAGGAAGATAAACTGATACATGCTGTTTTGATATTAATCACTTACACAGGCATCTGGAATTTATGCTGTAAATATCAGATGGGACCCACAGTTATATCACATTATCTGTTCCTCTCATTGCTACTGGATGATCTAATAAAAGCCTAACTGTGAACCTAAGAAGTGTCTGGAAGACTAAGTCAGCAAGGATACAATTCAGCCTTAAATGAAAAGGTTACTTTTTTTACACTAGGATATAGTGCAGAAGGTGTGATTGCTTGGATTTTAGTTGTTTTTGAAATTGTTAGGTCAGTATACTTTTATAAAGGTCCTTGATATTAGAATGGCCGTGCCTTTTAAAGCAACACAATTTAGAGAGAGTCTCCTCTCTAAAGGTTCAATAAGGCTCAGTGCTGGTCCTGCACTTGGGACACAACCACTCCATGTAACTCCAGGCTGAGGGAGGAGTGGCTTGAGTGATGTTCATCAGAAAGGGACCTAAGAGTGCTGGTGACAGTGGCTCAGTATGAGCCAACAGTGTGCACAGGTGGCCAAGAAGGCCAATGGCATCTTGGCCTGGATCAAGAATAGCATGGCAGCAGCACTAGGGCAGTGATCATTCCCCTGTACTCAGCACTGGTGAGGTCACACCTGAGTGCTGTGTTCAGTTTTGGTCTCCTCACTTGAAACAGGACATTGAGCAAGTCCAGCCAAGGGCAGCAAGGCTCAGAAAAGGCCTAGAACACGTCATGTGAGGAAGGGCTGAGGAAGTTGGGTTTGCTTAGCCTTGAGAAGAGAGTCCTATGGCGCTCTACAACTACCTGAAAGAAAGTTTTCCCTGTTAGGGTGTTCAGGCACCGGAATAGGGAATTGCCCAGGGAGGTGGTGGAGTCAC
Source organism: Acanthisitta chloris (assembly GCF_000695815.1). NCBI lineage: Eukaryota > Metazoa > Chordata > Aves > Passeriformes > Acanthisittidae > Acanthisitta > Acanthisitta chloris. Next base: position 12,421 of record NW_008664780.1, on the reverse strand, counting down.
CATCCCTGGAAGTGTTTAAGAGGTGTCTGGATCTGGTGCTGGAGGATATGGCTTAGGGTTTAGGGGTTAGAGCAGTGGCAGGTTAATACTGGGACTTGATGATCTTAGAGGTCTCCTCCAACCTTGATGATTCTATGGTTCTGTGATTCTCAACGAGGGAGCACATACCCTATGCTTCCCACAGTAATTATCACAAATAATCTGAAAGCAAGAAAAGATGAAAATGGAAAACAAAAGCCACTGGTTATATTGACTCACTTGGTTACTGGGACAGAACCAAAGCGCAATAAAGTCATTGTCACTAAAGTTAATTGTTTCTAATAAAAATAATCCCGAGCATAACTTTGTGGGATGTATTTTCTTCTCTGATCAGAGACACAAACACTTGTGTAGAAAACTGCCACCAGTATTGGAATGTCATAAATGCACGTTCAATAACCTACACGAAAACTAATTTATCAAGACAAAAAAGTCAAAGAAGAAGTCTAACTCTAGGCAAGAGAAAATCCTGTTGGAAAGGTTAAAATAACTGAATATCACAGTGGGAGGGGAAAAAATAGTAATCGATAAAAACATCACCCAAAAAACAATACAGTTGAACTGAAAAATCAGATTTCCTGAACCGAATGTGAAATGCTAAAAAGCCCTCAGCCCCACAATTCCTCTTTTTATGAATAAAAATTCCCATAATGTTTGAGGGAATTACTACAAGCTAATTATTTTTAAAACTCCTAACAATTACAGGACAAATATAAAACTTAAAAAGGAGCTCAAACTGACCTCATGGCATCTGTTGACTTCTTCTGCAGGGAGTTTTGCTTGCACAGCTTCTTGTAGAGGGTCAAAAGCAGACTTCACTGCATTTTGAGTTCTTTCCAACATTTGCTTTTTATCTGGGTCTGTTGTCTCATTTAATTTAACTGAAAAGGGCTACAATTAAAGAAATAAAATTAGAAATACAATACAATATATCTTATATATTATATCTAATATACCTTAGCCACACAATACCTTGCTAGTCATGGATAATATTTTATGCCACAGAAAAAATTTTGACATCAACTATTGAAACATCCGAATTCAGTTTTTCAGAAAGACTTTATAAACTGCATCATGATTATTGCTTAGTACTTTTCATTTTCTATGCAGCTGATCACCTTAATACAATATATCTTATATATTATATCTAATATACCTTAGCCACACAATACCTTGCTAGTCATGGATAATATTTTATGCCACAGAAAAAATTTTGACATCAACTATTGAAACATCCGAATTCAGTTTTTCAGAAAGACTTTATAAACTGCATCATGATTATTGCTTAGTACTTTTCATTTTCTATGCAGCTGATCACCTTAATTACACAGCTGATTATCACAGATCTGAAAAGGACAAGCTTTAATGTGAAACAAAGAGAGATTAAATGCAGTCCTTAGAGAGTATGTCAGACAAAGAGAGTTGGGCAAAATTTCCAGGCCTCCTATTCCCAGGCCTGAATTCAAGTCATTAGAACAATAATTTATTTGTGATCTGCAGTTCTGAAAATTACCAGATAATTACCTTTCCTCACCTTCAGTCCAGCATACACAATTTACTAAATCCCTAAAGATTTGGAGCCTTTCTGCTCTTTCCTAGGTCATCAATGGTACAAAAGAGACACCTCTACAAGCTTTATAGGCATATAACTGTTCAAAAACTATTTTAAAGCATGATTTTTAAAGTCTGAACTCTAACACACAAACACCCAAATGCTTTTTGAGCAATACATGCACTCAAAGTGCATGCCATGAGCATTAAAACCAGGCATGCCTTTATATGGACAGTTCTTGTCAATCCAGAGCAATGGAAAAATCAGAGTGATGTGCAATTCCAGTAACATTTCTAATTTCAGTGGTACCAGGTCAAGAGAATAACTGAAACAAGGAGAAAGTTTAATGAAGTACCAAAGTCTGAGAGGGTGGTGAGACACTGGCACGGGTTGCCCAGGGAGGCTGTGGCTGCCCCAACCCTGGCAGTGTTCACAGCCAGGTTGGATGAAGCCTTGAGCAGCCTGGTGAGGTGGGAGGTGTCCCTGTCCAGGGCAGAGGGTTGGGACTGGATGATCTCTAAGGTCCATTCCAACCCCTGAAATTCTATGGTAAGTCAGATGTATATTTTAGATGCTTTGCCACATTACTTAGTAAGAACCTAAGACACCAGAAGAGATTAAATACCACACTCACCACTGAGGCAGTTCTAACATCTTCAAGAAGCTGATCTGGTGTTGATTTGTTCTCTCTGTATCTTTCAAAAAGGTAATTCTGTCTTGCTCTCTTGATGATCTACAAAGCAGAAACATGGAAATAGTTTTGTGAAGTGCCACATAGGTATACAAAGTGCATATAAAACCTATTACATACCAAAGGCATTTCAGAATCCCTATAAAGATAACATGCTACAAGAATTGCATGCAGTAATACAAATTAAACACACCATACATTGTTAATCAGCTACCTCAACAGAGTCAATTAATTGTTTCAACAGGCAAATAAATTATCTTTGTAAAATGCTTATCCTGCACTATTTAAGATAACATTCATTCATATACAGGAATACAGGGTTTGTTGCCAAAGGAATGCTACAAAACTGAGAAAAATCAATGCCTTTGTGCACCTTGTCTAAGTTAGTAAGTCTAAGATTTATCTTAGGTTATCCAGTGACAATTACACATGATTCTCTGACTTTCATGGTCAAAGTACAGTATTTTAGACTGTGATTTAAAAAGGCCTTACCTTATCATCAATATCTGTAATATTCATACAATAGAAAACATCGTATTTAAAATAATCCCTCAAGATCCTCCTCAGGATATCAAATGAGATGTACGACCTAAAAACATAAAAGATACAGGAGTGTTTTCAGTGAACACCTCCAGTTTATTTTTTTTTCCTGTGCACAAACCACTTTAACCTCAATCAGCAATCTTACAGCTGTTTTAATTTGTCCTCATCTACTAGTCTTTAATCACATAATGACATAACATCATAAAACTCAGTATTGAGTCTAAACAGATTATTTTCTAGTAATGTATTCATCTAACTAAAGTACCTTTTCCTATTATCTTTCGCTTCCAACAGGCTTTGTTATTGCCTACAGCAAAATAAGGAACTGCAGTACCTGGCATGTCCCATGTGAGAAGCATCATAAACTGTTGGACCACAGCAATACCACAAGACCTTTTTTCCATTCTGAGGCTGAAATATTTCCTTAATTGAAAAGGAAGATACAGTAATCAGAAGAAATTGAAAACATAATCTCAGGCCAGTAATGAGATTAGAACATGAAAACTTGGATTCTGATTACAAAAAAGGAATAGTCATTCCACTCCCAGTTTCACCATAAGGAAAGGTCTGCACACATGGTTTTTATCACGGAAGGGAGATAACAAGGTGTGGCTGCTTATGTTATCTGCACTCTTATAAATCAAGATATGAGGTTACAAAGACTTGGACTAGGCAGGGCATTATTCCAGCTGTGTTTGTTTTGCATTGAAGAAGGTTACACAGTATAATCAGATCACAGCTACCTGGATACTACATCCCATATAACAATAATATTCTTAATATTTCCTCTTTCCCAAAGGACCTTCAAACAAGGCCACAAGAAGTTTTACCAGTTTACATTACAACTATCTAACTGGAGAGACTTTTTTTGACACAGGCAACATCTAGTGAAAGAAACTGTGATTTTATTCTGCTCATGCTGCCTACACTGATGTGTATTACAGTCCACTCCCTATTTTGCATGACAACTTGCCATAGGGAACTACCTATGATGCAATAAACATGTACAGACACACAGTAGGGTATGTGTACTTAAGTATGTGTATCATAACACTTGCCCAGCTCACACACTTGGCTGACAGAGCATTTCTGGCATGTGCTTGTTAACACTCCAAAAAATACAACACAGAGGCCTATCAATAGGGTAAACACTTCAGAAATAAACATTTGATGGCTGCTCTAGTTGTGTTTCTATGGAAATCTCCACTCTTCTTTCATTTACTCACCTTACTTCGAGTCAGGCTGTTGTAGAGACAGAGCCTAGAATGTTTTGTCCCTTCAGGGGGAGACCAGGGAGGCTGCACACGTTTGCCTTTACCTAGGAGAAAAAACAGCTTAAAGAAAGCTGAAAAGACACTTTCCACAAAGAGATTTGCAATACAAAATTTTCTCCTATCACATCAAGTTATTTCAAAACAAAAAAAACCCACATATAAATAGAGACAAAGCAGCTTCAGTCCTAACAATCCAACTACTTCTGTTAGATCCTTCTACAAAGCCACCAAACCCAAAGCAAATTAGTTCGATCTGGTTTATTTTCTACTCTCTAACTTGCCATTCCTATTAGCTTTTGATCCAAGGAACACGAAGGAGGAGGGTGTAAAAGTGAGAGCATGCAATTCACTTATAGTATTACCAAGAGTTTTGGAATGTAATGAATTATTAATAAAGTGTTCTGGCACTCCTGGGCTTTCTGCACCACTGACTGTACTATGACAGCACATCACGGATCTCACACTGGATTGGCAAACCATCTCCACAGACCAGAGGTGGTCTCCAGAGCCAATACTCAGAGTATGTGTCCTCAGGGTGAGAGGAGACAGAAAGGCTTCGAAAGAACCTGATTTTTATCATACATTATTGCTATGTAGACAAGGTATTTTTGAACACACTTGCTCCCCAACAAGAGGCTAAATTTTGCCATCAAAGAGAGTAGGTAAAACCCAGGGTACTATTAGTGACAATATTCTTGCATTTGTTTCCCCTTAAATTTCTAGGAAGCAACATAGTTGTTAAATTCATGGATTTTTTCATACAGAGGTATTGGGCTTGTGATCAGTCAGCACTGCAGTGTTATGCACAGGGCTGCTTACAGCTGTAATGATGT
>NW_008664780.1:0-7464 GCF_000695815.1 Acanthisitta chloris | reverse complement strand
AATGAAAGCAAACCAGGAAATTAAAAAATACAGCAAGTTTGCCAGCTTAATACACACAGCACTGTCTTTAGGAATCCTCATGGTATGCATTTTAACTGCAATTAAAATATTACACAAACTATTTGTTTTGACAACAAAATTGCCTCTCTGATCCTGTGTCTCAGGGTGCTCTTCATTAACTGTTTCCCCCAATATCTTCATTTTTTGGCTGAAACCTTTCAAGTAATGTAAACATTTGTGGTATAAAAAATATTATACCATCTCTTCATCTTCTTTTCTTGAGTAACTGCCTAAGAACGAAAGATATTAACTGTAGCACTGTGTCTCACAAATGGACTCCATTTAATCTCCATGTTATGAATCCCTAGAAATATGTTTATTCTAAACATTTCATTGCATGAGGTACTCCTGAAGAGAATATCTCATGTTCAAGAGCAGTTTGTCCATAACACAGACCATATACAAGGGATGAATTTGTTTACTCTTTGATTCACACAGATTACACTCGTGTGCTCAGTTGTGGCCAACAGTTCCCTCAGGGAAAGAAACCTATGTGGGTTAGTCTAATAAAAGATAAATCTGTAAAGCCTTCTTCACTTACAACCACACAAGCATAAGAAAAACCCAGATACTGCACTCTAAAGTTCCTGGCTTGCAAATTAGGTGTCATGTCTACGAGGAAGACACACAAGGGGCAAAGTAGAAGGCATATTGGTTAGTCTGTTCAAACACACCTCTGCCAGCTGAAGTCTTTCCCCTGGTTGAACTGAAGTTCATTTGCTCTAATCTTTCTAGTGGAAGGTGTTCCTGCCATAGCAGGGGGGCTGGAACCAGCTGGTCTTTAAGGTCCCTTCCAACCCAAACCATTCTGTGATTCTGTGATCCACCCTGGAGCTCTCTGTTACATCCAAAATAAACTCCAATAAAGTATTCAAGGTCCAATATCTACAACGGATCCACGTGTTATTTCCACAGTGAACAGTGCAGAACACCATGCCAGGGCTCCTGATACATATGCACAGCTCATGAAGATGAAAAGACATAACTCTTCAGAAAGAGAGGCTTAACATTAAAGATTTTATGAGCAGGAGAACACAAACCACTTCTCTTACTGCTCCACCCTGATCCATGAAAGCTTGCAGACAAATTGTAGCTAGGGGCATAAATCTGCTATCAGAGCCAGAAGTACAGCTGAGATCCCCTCACTGCTGAAAGGGAAACAATAACCAGCACAAACACATGCAGACACACACACACACACAGAGTTCATGCACAGCTGTCTGATTTTAACTGCAGGTCTGCTAGGAATTGAGGACACATATGATGAGAGGCTGTGAGGAGATGGCAGTAGAGTAATATTAGTCAGCAACCATCAGCAAAAATGACAGGCATCATACGTTCATTTGTAGGTATTATTGCAAGCACTATACAACAGCTCTGCATTATTATTATTCATTATTTCATGACTCCCTGCGCAAGGATCTCACTATAAAGCAATTAAATTAGACTAGCTCATTGGCAAACAACTCAGGAGAGTGATGCAGCTCCCAAAAATGCCTGCACCCATGCTTACACAATGACCTAGATGAACCAGTTAGTATTTTCTCAAATCATCAGCAATGCCTAAATTACCAGGGTTAAAAATGAACCTCAGACATTCCTTTTGAAATTCAGTGTTAATCACAAGAGGCAGTATTCAGTTTATTTTATTGTGAATTTGCATATTGTACAACTATTTAGTTACCCTTGCAAGGAAAAAAAGTAGACTGACCAAATCCTGATGCTCTAAGGAATAAGCCCAAACCCATACATTGTTTTACAATGCAGAAGCTCACTAGCCTTTGAAAGAAAATACACATCAATGAATTCTGTATGAACTTTGAATTTGGAAACAGCTTTAACATTCAAATAGGTCAGGATCTGTCAATTACATAGTAACTGTATGCATGAATAACTTCAAGACTTTGAATACAAGTTGGTACTGCAAATTTCAAGGCGTGCAAGACAGTATGAAAGGGAACTTCTAGGAATTCTCAGCAATAAAAACCAATACAATGTCAGCTAGTCTATAACTTGCCCACTGGTTTCATATTACTCACTTGTTTGAAGTTTACAAGGCTCATTTTTCTCACTGCTGCCATCATAGATTGCTTCTATGTGTCTGTACCACCGGACAACATGGATATACTGGTCCACAGGTGGCCCCGAAAACTTTCTGAACACCTCCACATCTGCATGTGAAAATGTGAACCCCTGGATATAACTACGAGTGCTCAGGTACTTGTTCAAAGCCTTCACCCTGGCTTCCTCTTCACTAATGCTCAGAATAAAACTGTAGCTGGAAGCTGTAAAGAGAGGCACAGGACATTTGGTCAGCATTAAAAGAAGGAGATCCCATGACCAAAATATATCCTTATACTATATATCTCCCCCTGTATATTAGCTCTGGCAATGGACATGAAATTTGAGGAAAATATGTTTAATACAAGCTATTCAATAACTCTATCTCCTGTTAATAGGATTATGTCCATTATGTTTTTCAAAGACAACTTTACAAAGAATAATAAGGACAAAAGCACAGGTCCTTTGCATGGAGAAATATAATCTACTGAAATTGGAGAAAACTCTTCACACAGAGCAAACCTAGTCAGTCACTCTTTTCCATGCTGCTAAAACACTCATCCTGCAAATAGTCAAATACAATTAATTTTGTACATACTTGAGCATATCCTTAAATGTGTGTGGGACTGGTGCCTGAAAGGAAGCTCCCAGCATGATGCTCAGTTTCTGCTACTTGCTCTAGCAACTCAAAACTTCAGCTGTGTCCTTCCATATCACTGTGTCTCCTCAGTCATATGAAGAATTTTTAAAATGAGTAAGAGCTACACAAATGAATAGAAAGGGTATCAGAGCTTCTCTCTAGCTATTTTTTAATTCCGTGATTTTTCTGGAATACAGGCCAAGCAGGTTCAGTTATGCCTCATCTTTACAAACACAGGGACAAGGAGGAAGCAGCACAAAGGCTCTCTTGAGTTGGGGATGCTCACAGTAACAAGAAGTCCTGTGCAAGTCAGTGGGCACAAAGCACTATGGAGGTTATGGCACCAGAGCTAGCACTGCCATTAGGCAAACCCAGCATTCCTATTTTCCTGCAATGATTCAATGTTTGTAGCTCTGTCCGTGTTCAAAGTACTGTATAAACATTAACCTATATCCTGCTTAGGCAGTCAGCACAGAAGGTAATTTAAGTCAAGGTCAGAGTGCAATAAAGTGAGCCAGGCAGTGTGAGAGCACCTGTCTCTGCTCCCAAACTCTGACAGAGAACACTGCCAGAAATGTTGCTTCCTGCAGTGGTGTGAACATCTTCTGCATCAGTAGTTCCCAAAGCACAGGAGGTGCTCACAGGCCAATTGCTTAGAAAGGCAAGAATGGGGACAGCCATAAGCTGAGACAGGGGAGATTCAGATTAGATGTTAGGAAAGATTTTTCCCTGTTCGGGTGTTCAGGCACTGGAATAGGCTGCCCAGGGAGGTGGTGGAGTCACCAGCCCTGGAAGTGTGTAAGGCATCAGGATCTGATGCTGCAGGATCTGGTTTAGGGTTCAGGGGTTAGAGCAGCGTGGCAGGTTAGTGGTTGGACTCAGTGATCTTAGAGGTCTCCTCCAACCTTCTGTGATTCTATGAAAAGAGATGGGGAAGTGATGGCTAGGAGAGCATGTGAGGAACTGCACACCTGAAAAGTTTTTCCAAATACCATCAGTTAAGACTATATGAGCAGCTTGTTTTCTATATGGAAATCAACTATTAAACTACTCTACAGGAACTGGGAATGAAAGGGAAATGGCAGCTGGATACCAAGCATGTTTGTGCTTGACTCCTTTGGGTATAAATGAGATACAGTGCCACATCAGGAGAAGTAATAAAAATGATCAATGATTAAAAAATAATATGTAAAAAAAAAATCAAAGGTCACAAAAGATAATTAAAATTCATACACAAAGACAGTTTTATGTAAAGTCCAAATCTTTCTCTGTAATTGTTCAGTATAAATAAGGAATAACAAGGAAATAATGGTTCGTAATTAGACCTTATGGACTTGGCTTACCCAGGTGAATGGGGTTCAGCTTCGGCTCACATAGTTCATTTCACTATAAACTTTTCAGGCTCCTAAATATTTACTGATGTTTATCATCACAGAACTTTCCATGTTTGTAAACATGAAATAGTTTGAAATAGTTGTGTTCATTAACTATGTATACCTAAGACATAAGTTCTTCTTCAATGTAAATTTTGTACACATGCATCACATGAGGGAGAAGGCCAAAAAAAATATTACAAGAACGATCTGTGTAGAAATGAAACTGTATCTCAAAGAATAGATCTTAAAAGATCTCTTGCAAGGAAAGCAACACTCAATTTGCAAAGTATTATTAGGGTTATTATGACCATTATTCACACACCAGACTGCTAATGGGAAGCAAGTCAGTGTATCTGAAACAATGTAAGCACTTTCCAACCACATCTGTAAACCAATCTGAAAGGGGAGTTGCACAAACTTATGCACAAAAACAATAAAGATGACAGAACTCATACAAGCTAATTTTGGCAAGGAGAGATGGCAAATACTTCCTGCGAATGTTGGTACCAGTTTAGGTCTGATGATATTAACAACTATAATTATTTTGAGAATCTTGGCATGCACATTAATACCTGAAATTATGAACTGTGACCCGTGTCTGGCTGCAAGAGCAACAGCAGACTTGAAAGTATAATCCATCAAACACCCAGTTAGCCCAGGGCACCTAACAGAAGGATGTCTTTATGCTGAGACTGATCCCCAAAACAAATTCAGCCCAAACTCAGGTTCATGACTGGTTCATGCAGTACAGCATGAACACACCTGAGCAGCTGCAGACAAGGTTTCCCAGCAGCTGAGCCACAGCAATCATGGGCTCCCAGCAGGCTCACTGTACCAACACGAGTGTCCCACGTTGGTTTCACAGGCTGCGCTGAGCTCCAGACTCCCTTTTCTAGACCCACGGCTACTTTCCAGACCATGACAGCTAGCTTAAAGCTATCCGAAATGAATTCTCTCCACTGCAGTCAGGTGCAGAGACACAGGCAAAGCTGCTGTGTCTGAGGTTGCCGAGTGATCAGTGCAATTCTCAAGTACCTCTGAGCACCCTATTTCAGTACATGCAGGACAAAATCATTCTCACTTCTGGCATTCTTGTGAGCAGCTCCAAACTGAACTCACAAAACAAAAACTCTTCTCCTGAAGCACAGGGTGCTCTCAAGGGAAGAAGGAATGACCATGACAACAATGTCTTTTCGAAGGCAGTATATGAGCAGACCATTTTTTTCAAGCAAAAGTAATCAGTGAAAACTGCCTTTACATAAGCCTGTGCTGAGCTAATTGACATCACTACTTAAACAGGAACAATAAATCTACAGACTCTTGTTCTTCTGCGGTTTCCATTATGCACCTTCAGTTCCCCCCTAGAGTCTCACAATGCCTTTAATTCATCACACACTCCCACTGAAGTATTTCCAGGTACCTCCAAAGTGCTGCATCCCTTCTTCCCAAACACTTCAGTATCCCCATCCTCCTGTACTGCTCAGTCTGCCAACTGTCAAATGTAATTAACGCCGATCAATCAATTCAAAAAGCGTTGAGGAAGAAAGGCCAATGGACATATGGACATCTGCCCTATTTTGCCTGTTGCTTTAGGCAAACAGGCTAAGAAATTGCCCTTCTCTCTGACTTCAATTTTTTTGCCACTCCCAAAACAGAAAAACTGCAGTTGTTGCTACTCAATTGCATTAGGAAATGTCTTCTTGACAGAGTAATACAGAGAAGTATTACAGAGCTGTTGCATAACACTGAATTTTAACTCGTGAACAGAATGACCCATAGATATCAAATCATATCACTCAAGAGCAATTCCATTCAGGAAACAAGCACTGTGCACGAGTATTGGAGAGGGAGCAAAATAACCTTGAAAAATCATAAGAATCATTGTTAATAATGTAGTATTTTAAAGCTGTTTAAAAAACAAATCCACTGCAGACATGAATTAATACAGTTCTCATACAATAACTGTTGGTGTATAATCTTTTTGGGTGATGCAACTGTCACACATTCTTCTTTCCATGCATGGAGTGCTTCGAAGACTACTCCAAGACACTGGAAATTGTCTGCAAGACAGCAGCAACACACAGACTCAAAGGCATAGAACTCCTTCTACATTTTATTTGCACATAAAATGCCTTTTGAAGTTTAATCAAGACACATAACCCACACAATATCAAATTTCATGGAAAATTTTCACTTTTATTGACTTGAAAATGAAAACCTCTGTTCCTTGAAGGTGCTGACAGCAAAGTAAATACAGAAAAGCCATAAAGCAGGCAGTAAGCTAGCTGACACAAAACCAGGGAGTTACTTAGCTTCAGGGAAAAAGTAGGTTTCCTGGACTTCCCTGAACCTGCTAACCTTGTTAACTGGATGACAACAGAAATGTTCTGGGATTTCTGAGGAGGCATTCTCCAAGAAGAAATCTTAGCCATTTCTAAACATTTTCAAATGTAATTTCTCTTCCAACTTGGCTTTCACAAATTTAGAACAATTCAGAAAAGACAAATGAAAAATGTTTAACTATTAATATGCCTCCAAACTGGCCATTTATCATTCTGGTTGGCCACTCTGGTCCCTTTGGAGGGAAGTCCAGCTGTCTGCTCAGCCAAGATGAATTATCCTTTTCTATAAAAATTTGAGAAGCACTGAACCAATGCCACGATCCCATCTATGCAGACAGACAGAGACAAAGGACTTCTCAAGACTCACACATGAGGATCAAGAGACTTTCAGCTGAGCAGGGATTTTTAAGCCTGGAGTATTCCATACCAAGGAAGAGCTTGTCAGTCCTAGTCACTTTATCCCTGTAAGTTTCACTTCCACTTCTCCTGAACCGAAACTAAACACAATTGCAATTTCAGTGAAATAAAACCAACCGGCCAACCAACTGCCTAATAATAAACAACTAAAAAGTTTGTTATAGTACACCTGAAATGAGCTTTTGGTGGGGTTTTTTACAGAAAATATTCCTGAAAAAGCCAGTCCCCTGCCAATAATCAGTGTTTCTGGAGCCACTTTAATGGGAATGTTACTTGCCACCAAGAGCAAAGTAACTTTCAGTAACAAAGTAAAAGGCGTCAAATCTTTCTATCTACAGATCCTTAACAGGAATGACAAAAATTTCCAACCCTTTACATACCATAATGGTATTTCATACTTGTACGACTGGTATTCCAAGTTCCCATTTGCTACAGGAACGCCAAAAATTATAGGACTACCCTAGCCCTCCTTCCATATGGAAGCACGTAGCACAACTCATCATTAAAACACGAAAGGGATGTTCGAGGAGACAGAGTGGGGGTCTGCGAAGGCGAGGTCCCCCCGAAC
>NW_008664779.1:0-6028 GCF_000695815.1 Acanthisitta chloris | reverse complement strand
CATTCAACCCTTAAATTCTATGATTCTCTTATTTTTTATCACCACCTTATCCAATGGGCAACAGGTTTTTATGGTCATGTCAAGGGTACTATTGTTGAATTTGCTTTTCTTACTTGCAGATGAAGCCTTTAAACCTGATGTGTAAGAGAAACCTGTTCCTACAACTCACCCCCAGCTAGTCAACCCATGAGCTAAAATCAAACCACAGCTAGCAACAGGCTGTGGATCTCAGACCTCACTTCTATAAGTCAATTGCATAGCTTATAAGGTGAAAGAATGGGAGATGTGAACATAAAGCCAATCCATCCTCTGCAGCCATGTGTAAACTCATCCCAGTCCAAAACAGTAAATGCACCACAGAGAGAACTGCAGTGTAAACACATCTGCTCAGTGAATACAACCCATAAAGACTTAAAAACAAAGTAGGAAACAATATTCAAGCTGTTGTGTTTAAAAATCATTATTAAGTGAGCTCAAATCCAATTAATCCATTTTTCCATTGAAGTAAAAATCCCAGCAAGTACAATGAAGCCAGAAGAACAGAGCAACAGACAAAGCCCCAGAAAATTTCCTGCTCCGAGGAATTTGGCAAGCACCAAATACTTAAAAAGAAGATCCACAATCTGCTGCATGGGGCCTGGATGGGTGATTCTCTGAGCAAAAGTCTCTTATTAATTGCAAGACACTAGAGATTAATTTAAAGTCTAAGGAGACTTTATAGCCTTGTCACGAGCACGTGGTTCCAAAACCTCTTTTTCCTGGAGTGACCTTGGTATTTTCCTGATTTCTGGACTTAGGAGCATCCAGTGGCTGTGAGTCCACAGGCAGGAGACGCTACTGGACACGTATTTAATTTTTGTGTGTTTAGTTAAAATCTGGAAACTTCAGAAACACAAAACATTACAAGAATGAAAGAATGGTGGCTCTCACCTCTTTTGAATGTCCTTCCACAAACTGCTGGTTCTACTATGACCTTCTTCAATTACTTTATTTATCTCCTTCTGTCACAAACTATCTCAACCTCTTCAGTTTCCCAACACAGAGACATTTTTCCAGGGGCCCAAACATTCTTGTCACTTTCTCCTCAACCACTTGTAATGCATAAAATGGAGTCATTCTTGTCCCAGAGCTATCTATAATCAGACCCTGAGACACAGGAAAAAAATAACTTCTTAAACGCTGACCAGGTTTGTTTGCTTCTCCTCCAGCAAATTTATTTACACTCTGCAGGAAATCTCAATTCTCTTTGTCAGCCTAAGTTTATCCACTGCAAGAAACTGCAGGAATGTAGAGCTCCAGTATTTCTTTCTATTCAGTTTGGGCATCTGATCCCATGGAAAGACTTCCATTCATCTTTCTACATCAATACAATTGCATAATTACATCATTTCAATCCTTTTTTGGGGGAAATAGATGGATATATCCTTCTCCATTATGCATGTGGGGTTATAAACATACCAGTGTGTAGAAGATAACTGTCCATTTTAACAAGTTGTTTAGCAGGTGAAATCCAGCTGGAAAAACTAATCATGTTACATATCCACATAAGAGTGTTTCCTATATCATGGACTCACAGGATGGTTTGGATTGGAAGGGACCTTAAAGATATCTAGTCCCAGCTCCCCTATTATAGAACCATAGAATCAAGGTTGGAGAGACCTCTATGATCATCAGGCCCAACCCTTAACATGTCACTGCTGTGACCCCTAAACCCTAAATCAGATCCTCCAGTGTCACATCCAGACACCTCTTAAACACCTCCACAAATGGTGACTCCCTGGGCAATATTCCAGTGCCTGAACACGCTCACAGGGAAATAAATATTCCTAACATCCAGTCTGTATCTTGATTTCTCCCTTTCTTTACTGAATTAACCTCCTGCTCTGAGCTTCCTTCTGCAGATTGCCTGATACCCTTTCTCCAGAGCCCAAAATTCATGACCGAAAGGTAAAGCATCTCCAGACACCATTGAAAAACATTTTATGCACTCCTGCTGTGTAATATCTTTTTAAGCCCCTCCATACAATCACAACACTCTTGGATGGAAGAGGGTCTGGAGTCCCCAGCTCAGCCTCCTGCTCCAAAGAACCATCACCACCACTACACCAGCTCAAAAGTGGCTTTGACCCACCCACTTCTTGGCAACCTCCATTGAAGGAGATTTCTCTGGCTAACCTCATACCGAGAAGTAGACTGAAAGCAGGAATTGAACAATTTAAGCTGAAAGCACAAAGAATAACTTTACTAATAGCACTATTTCAGCTTAATTAGCAAAATAGCAAGGATTACACAGTACAGACAAGAAGCTTCACTAATGGTATTGTTTTGGCTTGGCTGGCAAAATGATGCACCTTATCTATAAGGCAGTAGAACTAACCAGACTCAAACTTTGGCAGTAGGAGGAAAACTAAGACCATATAAGGTGTGGAATGAAGAAACAAAATGTTTAAGATAGAGGCAAGGTGAGCAGAGCATGCAAAACTGTACAAAGGGGTAAACGGTTGCACAATAAGGGTGTCCAAAGGGTACTGAGGAAGAGGAGGCACTTCATCTTCATGACCCCTGAACGACCACCAGGACCAGGCAAAATGATGCACCTTATATATAAGGCAGTAGAACTAACCAGACTCAAACTTTGGCAGTAGGAGGAACACTAAGACCATATAAGGTGTGGAATGAAGAAACAAAATGTTTAAGATAGAGGCAAGGTGAGCAGAGCATGCAAAACTGTACAAAGGGGTAAACGGTTGCACAATAAGGGTGTCCAAAGGGTACTGAGGAAGAGGAGGCACTTCATCTTCATGACCCCTGAAAGACCACCAGGACTATGGCACTGATGCCAGGAGGGAGGAGATGGAGGAGGAGTATATGATAATCATTTCCAAGTACCAATTGTAATAATAACCACTCATTCCTGGAACTAATGAATATGTATGAGCATTTAGTTTATATAAACTGTGAAGTTTTTGTCCCTGGTTGCACAAATTTGGTGGAGAGATCCCCTTTGTGCCCAGCGCTGAATAAACAAATACCTGCTACTCCGAGATACAAGTCTGTGAGTAGTCCTTTTCCAAGCTTTTCTCGGCATCAAACTCAATACTGTCTGCAAAACCCTCCTAGAGAATAAAGCCTTACTGTACACAGCCCAGTGTGTGGTGTTTGATCCCTCTTTTCTTCTTTGCCAGGGCTGCACCTTTGGGGACACACTTAAAAAACACCTTGAAATAACCGTTTTCACTCATTTTGCCAGTGGGATTTGGACATCTCTTGCCAGCTCATAGATGAGTGATCCCCTCTCATGTGGAGCTCACATAAAGCCAACAACAGGCTGGGCAGTCACAACTGCTGCCTTGATAACCCCAATCTTTGCACTGGTCACCATTAATGAGAGAAATTGGGCTCTTAATTGCAGTGTCTCCAAATGTGACATCACTGTAATTTCCAATGCCATTTCTTCCTCCATCGGCCAACAGCACAGCAGTTTCTAAGCTAAAAGATCTGAGACAGCTACCAAAAAAAATAGTGACAAGTGAAAACACTAAAATTGATGTACAACCACACAGAGCAATTTTCCCATTAAAGATGAAGCAGAAAAATAAATCTGGAAAGGAGTTTGGAATAAAACTAATGTGAGGTTTTTTTTAAAAAAAATTCTACCCCCATCCCAGTCCCCCTTCCCCTTTTTCTTCTGTCAATAATTCTTCCACAGGATTCAACCATGTGAAAAGTCTCTAGGCAGCATCCTTAAATAGAATAGTCCCTGAAGCTCTAGGAAAAAAAAAGAAAAGAAAAAAGAAGGAATTTAAAAAAAGGACAGGAAAAAAGTGGAAGAAAACAAACTCTTCAAACTCAATAAGTAGCCATTATTAGGTTTGCTTAGTGGCTAAATCAGCTCCTAACAGAAAGAAAAAATGGTTTTCATTCCTGGAGCCTAGAAGGAAACATGGTCATACATGTCTTGCTGTCTGTAGTAGGAACAGCATGACAGAGCTGTCTGTTTTCCAGCCCGCTTGCTGTTTTACCACTCTGCATCTCTTAGAATCATAGAATTATCATAGAATTATCAGGGTTGGAGGAGACTTCTAATGTCATTGAGTCCAACCATTAACCTGTCATTGCTGTAACCCTCAAACCCTAAACCAGATCCTCCAGTGCCACTACCTCTTAAATACCTCCAGGGATGGTGACTCCACCACCTCCATGGGCAGTATCCCACTGCCTGAACACCCTCACAGGGAAAACCTTTCTCCTAACATCCAATCTGACTCTAACCTGTCTCATTTCATGGCCATTAAAAAACCCTTAAACTCTTGCATTAACCTTCACATTTCTGAAGTGAAACAAACCCACTGATTCCTCTGTTTGGATGATCCACTGTCCATCAGTGGATATCCAATGCCACCAGTGATGACCTAACCATGTCAACTGATACATGAGGCTTAATGAGACCACTAATCTCCTCGTACATGATCCTGTTTTGAGAGTTTCAGAGATGCCAAATGTTTTCCTTACTCTCTGATAGTTGTCATATATTGTTCTTGTATTAACATGATGCAATACCCAGTTTTAAATGTCCCAAATACCCTAGACTTCAACACCTCCTTCATAGGTCCATTATACCATGACAACCACCTGCACTTCCATTTTTCCATCCTATTCCTCTTCCTTACATCCCTGTATGCAATATGGAAACACACGGACTATGGCTTCAATCTCTGTTATAGCAGTGGCTGAAGGAAAGGCAGACAGCCAACATAGC
Organism: Acanthisitta chloris; assembly: GCF_000695815.1. Taxonomy (NCBI): domain Eukaryota; kingdom Metazoa; phylum Chordata; class Aves; order Passeriformes; family Acanthisittidae; genus Acanthisitta; species Acanthisitta chloris. The sequence goes on along the minus strand of NW_008664779.1, from coordinate 1,269 downwards.
ATGCAGTTGGCAGATCTAAGCCATTCTTGATGTCAGTTGGGTTTACCTCATCAGCAAAATAACACCCCACTTAAGAAGAGATTGCTGCTCTTCTCTTTACTTAATCTCCTCTTTATTGGTTCAACATGAAATTCAACTGTAGAAGAAACCATTTGAATATGTTATTGAAGAAAGTGCGTCCAACTTTCTCTGCCACTCTCAGCCACCAGGGTAAAAGAAAATGCACAATTCTGGTTTCGTGTATTTTTCTTTTCATTTTTATGACTCCATTGTAGGATTTTTTTACAATTTAGCATAGAGGCAAAAAAATTACTTCCAAGAGCACAAAAATTGCTAGAAAAACCTCGAAGGATCTGAAGGATGATATCTCTAATTGAAGAAGTTTTCATCACAGTCCAGCTACTATTAAAGAGCAGGTGAAAAACACCAAGGTCACTCAGACCAATGAGATTTAGGTACAGCTATTCTTCCACCTTTTCCACAAACACCTTTACTCCATGTTCTGATAGTCCTCACAGCGATGCCTCCTGTAGTTGTTTAGTTTCTATAAAACAGAAACTTTGCTACTTCTTAATCATAAGTAGAGGAATTCATAGACATTTCCAACACATTTTGAATAGAAACAGAATATTGAAACAGTTTTTTCTGTCAGTTACAATTCTGAAGTTCAGAGACAGTGAAACTACTGTCATCTATTTCAGCTTCAGCCCAAGCAGGAGCAGAAACTCACATGACATAATGTGTTAAGTATTATTTTCACAGTTCAGTGACATCATCTTACTTCACTTCGAGCCTTCAACTTCAGCCTAATTCAAACTGGCAGAAAACAAAAGAATAGGACAACTACAGAGGCTGGGTCATAAGACAAAAGTCATGATGTTCAACACTTGTTGTTTGTTATCATTGTTGCCCATAAATGAGCTTTTGTCACTAAAGTGGTTGATAAACACACTGATAGACACAATTATATGAAGCAAAGAAATTCATTAGTTCCTATATCCACCACTTGCTGTATGTTATCCTTCATTTGTTATCATCATGTTAACAATCCCATGCAGCACTACAGGCTGGGGACAGGGTGGCTAGAGAGCAGCCAGGCAGAAAGGGACTTGGGAGTTTGGAGAGACAAGAAACTGAACAGGAGTCAGCAATGTGCTCAGGTGGTCAAGAAGGCCAATGGCATCCTGGCCTGGATCAGGAACAGTGTGGTCAGCAGGACCAGGGAACTGATTCTTCCCCTGCACTCGGCACTGTTGAGGCCACACCTTG
>NW_008664778.1:0-983 GCF_000695815.1 Acanthisitta chloris | reverse complement strand
GTGAAACATGTACTCTTTTCATACGGGTGGCTTTTACAAGCAGCTTTATCATTGTTCCAGTTCTTAAATTATTCATTGTGGTCATGGAAATGTTGATTCTTATCTGCCTGATATTTTACAGTCTGGAGGAGATATCATTGTAAAGATAATATAAAATCATGACTGGGTTTAGAGACAGATTTCCCATGACACTGCTAATCTGCTGAGAGTTTTACTTGTTATTTTCTTTTAAATTTGTGTTAAATTCAGGACAATTACATGTACAAAAAATGTTAAAACCAAGAAAAGTCTCAAATTTAGTTTTTCAAAAGGTGGTTTCAGTGAGATTTCATTTAGCTTGAAAGGGTTTGTAAGCAGCTGTTTTACTTTACGGCCCTGGTGGGGCACAGTTTTGTTTACCAGTGTCAGATATCACAATAACCAACTCCTCAGGTATTCAGGTGTATGGGAGCCCTTGCATCTCCTGTTAAACAGAACCTACAGAATGGGGACAGATAATTTTTATATGCAATTAACTTCCTGCTTACCCTACTTACCCTGCATACCCATTGCCCTCTATCCTCCCCTGGAGTTCAGTAGCCTCCTTCACACTTCAGCAGTGCTCCTTCAAAGGGTATGGATTCTCCATATGGGCAATTGAAAGAACAGATTGTTAAAGCTCAGTCTTAGCCATACTCATGATTAATTCATGATGAGATACAAAGATGCTGAGGATGAGAAGAGAAATGAACTGTACTACTGTACATAAAAAAGTACTGTATGCTTCATTTCATTTAATGCCAGAGAGCTCTGGGAGGTGGAAGCGATCATTCCTTGCCTGTTGTTGATCCATATTTGTGTGTACTGTAGTGGGTGGCTATAACAGGAAAGGGCAGAGAAACATTTCTTTGGAAGTGTAGCTGCCAGGATAGCTATCTGAAGTTATTAAATAATGACAAGGGAACGTGCTTTTTTATTATAATAATAATTATTATTATTAGATA
>NW_008664777.1:16327-22552 GCF_000695815.1 Acanthisitta chloris | reverse complement strand
GCAGAGGCACAGTGAGCCCTGGCAGAGGAACAGTGTGTTTATTGTGGTCTGGGGCTGCTCTAGCAGTGTGCACTGCAGAAGCCTGGCTATTAAATCAGGCTCGTTTCCTCATAACAGCTTCATTCTCTTCCTTTCTTCTTCTCCTGCCTCTTGACATCTGTGTGCACTCCTGAACGACGCCAGAGCCTGTGGATGTGTCATTTGGATTTTCCTTATTCTGCCGTGTTGCGTTTTTCCTCGTGGTCGGCGTGAGGGTGCCGTGCAGCCCCTTCTCTGCTGGGTGGGCACGGGGGCTGTGGCTGGTCCCCTGAACGGACGCCTTGTTTGTGCTCCAGCCGTTATGGACCTCTCAATTTTGTGTACTAACAGAGTTAGCACTGAGCAGCCCTTCGCATCTGCCGCAGAATGACCGTTTGTGTGTGGGGCAGGCATATTTCCTGAGCTCATATTAGCAGTTTATTCAGTAGTTGTCTCCTGCCCCCCTGCTGCCTGTGCCTGACTCCCCTGGCTTCCTCTTGTCCCATACCCAGGGAAGGGCAGGCCAGCATCAGTATTTGCTGATTCTCCCACACTCGTGAGAATGAACTCCAGGGATTCAGGAAAGCTACTTGGGGAGACTTAAAGGGTATGGGCAGGACAAAAGAAACGAAGGCTCAGTTGTGTTACTGGATCTGGGCAGGGAGACTCTTTTTTTCTCATTGTGTTAGCTAGGTAAAGCCAAGGGGCAGCTGCTGGGGGATAGAAGACAGGTTACAACAAGAAACTCTATGTACAGTCGGCTGAAACGGAATACAAGAATCTTTTTCCCTGTGTTTGTAACCTCGGCCCTGATTCTTCCATAGCTGACTCCCGATACCATTGCTTGGTAGTTTCTATTGACATCTCTCGTATGTTATGAAAATACTCATCATTTGCATCCATGCAAGCCACAGCTCAGCTGCTTGTCCCCACGACTGACAGGCCCTAAGGGTCAGTCCACTGTTTTAAGGGTTTCTGAACCTCAAATTGCACTGTTGTCGGACGTCCTTCTGCCTTGGCTGCCCACGAGACGTGGCCGTGGTGCCCAGGTCAAGAGCAGCGCGCGGAGGTGTGTCAGAGCTGACTGTCGAAGGAGCTGTGCGCGGGGACCCGCAGTGCCCCGAGCTCCCAGACCGGCCCTGGAGCTCTGCCCGGTGCGCTAGCACAGGGGAGGGAGGGGAGGGAGGCAGGAGCATCCCTCGGGCTGCGACAGGCTGAGCGCCCGCGTTCCCATCCCTTCCCCACCCAGTTCCTTTGTCTCGGCTGCGCTGTGGAGCCGGCGCTTTGGGCGCAGGGGTGTTCTCTGCGTCCTTCTGCTGACAGGGAGGGACCCGCCGATTACCGCTGCTGGGGGGGACTTCAGAAATTGCCCGGGGGACGGTGGATGGAGAACAAAGCCGGTTCCCTGCGGAGGAATGAATTGCGCCAGGCTGGCAGAGCCCTGCGGCCAGCCCCGCTCTGCGCCGCGGAGAGCAGTGCATTCGCGTTCAAACCCGGGGCGTGGGCTGCGCTGGACGGGGGGTCGAGAGCTGGAGGTTTGCTGGAGGCATGTGAAGCTGTCGAGGTGACAGCATATCCTCTGGCACAGCACAGTCAGCCTGTGTCACCTGAATCCGCGGGAGAGATCGGCCCCTTTACCACCTGCAGCTGTGGTTCAGACCTGTGCAGGTGCAGGTAGGTAGAGGAGCAGGACCTCTGCCTTGCCAGTTCCTCAGGGCAGGGTCTGCGCCCCTAGGACCGTGTCCACCCTCTCCCATTAGTGTGTGGTGAGTTGCCCAGGTCCAGAAGTGTGATGCAGGAAGAGCGCAAGTGCAGTCCTGGTCTGGGTGTTCCTCTGGTGCCTGGCTGTGCTCCTTTGGAGAGGGCTGCTGGTCACTTCAGTCAGTAGAAAGGAGAACAGAGGAGGTGGTAAATCGTGAGATGGGAACACAGTCCAGTGCCTCCTGGGTCTTGTATAGACCTGTGAAATGCCTCTGAAGAACTGCCCCGAGCACTGCAGGGGAGGGCAGAGACAGGCAGCAGGCTGCCTGTTCTTTAATCTTCGGAAGGTGGTAACAGAGGAGAGAGATATAAATTATATTCTTTAATGCAATTTATTTTATATGGTGTATTGGACAAGATTTAAGGATATGCCCTTATTACAGACTTGCTCTAAATACTGGTGTGTGGCTTGTGCTGCCTACAGAATTATGTGCATAATGTCCTGTTGCAGGAAGCTTTTGACTTCCCTGTGTATTTTATGTTGTATCCCTAGTGACTTTGCTTGGTGCCCACTCTGCCTCGGTGGTGTTTCTGGCAGCCCCTGTCCCATTCAGAAGCAGCCTTACGAGCATGGCATTTCCAGTTCTTGCTCTTGTCCTCTTGTTTCAAGTGTCAGTACACGTGTGCCCTTTCTGCAGCATGGGCTGTTAAGGTGAGAGGTGGTGGAGCACCCACAGAGGGCCCTGTGCAGGGTGCTGAGAAGCACATGTGTTATCTGCTACTGACAACTGCTGTGCTCTTCCCTTTGCAGAGCGATCGTCTCCTTATTAAAGGAGGGAGAATAGTCAATGATGACCAGTCATTCTACGCTGACATTTACATGGAGGATGGCCTCATAAAGTAAGTATGTCGCTTCTGTTACCTCCATCTCCCCTTAAATCAGCTTCACGTTGGGTGGTTATTGCCTGTTTGTGGATGTGGTCTGCACCCAACTTGCCAGCCAGTAAAACCTGGTAGCCCTCTGTGGTCAGAGGCTCAGCTATCTGCAGTGTATGCGAGACACGATTGCCTCACGTGTTTTCAGAGCAGCTCCAGTGACTGAATTGCAGTCAGGCTCGTGGCTTCCTGATACAGTGTCCACTGTACAGCAAAGCTGCATCTAATTGCGCCAGGAACAGGATCTGTCTTCGGCTCCTGTTTTGCTCTGTGTTAACCATATTAGTATGAATGACCCCACACAGGATCCTGTTTGTTAGTACTAACAAGGACAGTGCTGTGCTGTAAGTCATCTGCGTCCTTGAGATTTCCAGAATTGCAGGGAAGCCTCTGGATTCCCCCAGCTTCTCCATGTGTGTCTCAGCTGAAGGAATAGCTCCATTGTTTAAAGGCTGCCATTCAAACGTGGCAAAGGTACTGCATTGGGTCCAACTCCACGCTGGGTGAAGTGAAAGAACCATGATAGATTATAGCAGAGAGACTTGATAAGGCATTGCTTGCTTTATGGTAAGTGTTAAATATCCAGCCTTCCCAGGGTGGTATATGTTAAAAATCCAACAGCTGATAAATACTTCAGGAAGTGGGACTGTGGGGTTTTGAGGCTGTTTTTAGCTGGTGACCAAGAGCATGTGTTATTGACAAGTACTTGTACCCAGGCAGGGCAGGGATCAGAGCCAGCTTCAAGTCTTGCTATGGCACAGGCTTTCTGGGTATCCTTGGGCAAATCACTGAGCCTCATCTGCAGCCTGGAGGTCACAGAATTTCACTGCCTTGGAAGTGAAATGCTCTCACAAGTGAATTCTGGTAAGAATACAGTGAGCAGTTTGAAACCCCTAGTGATGGATTCATCTCCGTAAAAGCAGTAGGAATTGCTGCTGGTTTATTGTTGTGAGGACACTGGAGTGAGCAGTTCTGTCCACAGAGTTTTTGTTATGCTGAGGAAAAAACCTGCAAAGTGACTAAACCTGAATTAAAATGCAAAAATGGAGGTGTGCCAAGGAAATCAGAAGATTTCCACTAAAACCAGCTTGTCTTTTATCTTTATTTATCAGGTAAGACTGAGGAAGGCTTGATGAAAATAGGATTTCTGAAAGAAGAGATTGGAAGGCTGAGTGCTACATATGGACAGATAAAGGGATTGAGGGGTGGGGGCTGAGGGAAGGGAGTGCTGAGGTTCAGGTGACTTGGCCTGCAGGAGAGCTGGGTACGTTGAGGTGTGCTTGGACAGGACAGGCTCCAGGGGACTGTAATTGTGTATTAGGTTACCAGTGGTTGTACACTGGAACTTTCTAGATTTCCTGTTTTCAGAAGATGTTTTTAGGTACTTGTGGTGTTAGCTGCCTTCACTACAGCATGGCCCTACTGATAGCAAAGCTTCCTTGGGGGGCATGGAGGGAGGCCCTGGGCAGGGGAGGACTCTGCTCCCCTTGGGAAGAGAGTGAGCCCAGTGCTTGCAGACTGTGCTGCAGCCAGCTGGGCTGGGCACTGGCTGAGCTCCTGCGCAGCTCCCAGGAGGGACCTTCCCTTCACCCCTGTGACTTTGTGCTGTGAGCAGCATTGCAAGTCCCTGATGCGCCCCGAGCTGGCCTAGCAGCTGTGGCATTAGAGTGGAAATCATCTTTCTCTGTAAGTAAGCCTCAGACTTGAGCCTCACTTAAGGTGGGCAGAAGGACAGGGGAGAAGAGAGATTAGAGGGGCGGCAGGGCTGGCGTGGGGTTTTGTCTGCACGCGCCTGGGGTCAGCACTGCCCCGGCTCGAGTCTGCCGTGGCCAGGGGACCTAGGCACACCACAGAGAGCTGCGCGGCCATCGGGCCATACCCCCAGCTGCCCCCACCCTGCGCCTGCCCCGGGCAGCAGGTACCGTCCCAGTCCCCTGCAGAGCAGCTGGGCAGATGGAGCCACTCCTGGACTATGCACATCAGAGGTGTAAGCGAGCCAGACAACCCTGTGTGCCTGGGCCTGGAGCGGGACAGAGAGGAGTGTTCCTGCTGCCAGGGAACTGACCTGGCAGTCCCTGGCTGAGCTGGTCAGGGTTTTGTTGTGTTTTTCCTTTGTGTGACCCTCTTGGTGTGGTCTCATCAGGCAGATTGGAGACAACCTGATTGTCCCTGGAGGGGTCAAAACCATAGAAGCCAATGGGAAGATGGTGATCCCTGGAGGAATTGATGTCCACACTCGCCTGCAGATGCCATACAAGGGAATGACAGCTGTGGATGATTTCTTCCAAGGAACAAAAGCGGCTCTGGCTGGTGGAACCACCATGATCAGTGAGTGCAGCAGGCAGGGCCTGTGCGTGACACCACCCAGCACTCCTGCAACCTCGCTTAGTTCTCTCTTCTCTTTGCTTTTCTCAGTTGTCTTTGTTTTAAATGTCCATGACAGTGTGTTCATATTTTCTGTGATCTCTGTCAGTGCAACCTAGAGAGCAAGGATTGGGATGAATCTTTGGATCCTTAGCAACAATGGAGTGACAGGACAGGAGATGTGTGTAGGACCCCTTGCCCTTGCAGATCTGTGTTCTGCAGTGCTATGTCTGCAGCCACTGCTGCCCCTGAGACCCTCAAAAAGGAGCATTGGCATAATTTTTTTTCCCTGTAAAATAAAAATAGGACAGCATGGTGCTCAGATGACTGAGCAGAGGAACAGAGCAATGTGCTGGCATCCTGCACTGCCTGGAAATAAACAGTGCTGATGAAAGAGGACAGGGAATTCTGAAGTCCTTCCCTGGAGAAGGCCATAGCTGTGCACTAGTTTGAGTCCCAGGTGTTACTGCTGTGCGGTGGTCACGGCTGTGTGCACTGCAGGCTTTCTTGGGCTGCAGGAGCAAGGGTTGATCCTTCCAGTAAAGGGCTGGGCTGCTTGTCATCCCCCACCTATTCTGCTTCCCCCTGTGCCAAAACAATAAGTTTTATGCGATGGACTGTGGCAGGGTGTAGGGATTCCATGGTGGGCAATAAAAGGTGCATTAGTGTTGCAGTGTGGGAGGAGGCTATGTGCTAATGGGGTGGGAGTGGGGATGGACAAGGCCCTTGAGCTTCCAGGCGGTTTCTCAGCGGAAGCCTGCAAAAGCCCCTGGTGCTGTGCCAGAGGCCATTAAGCAAAGGCACTGTGAATAAATGCACTGAGGGAGCCGAGGCACGTTGTGAAAGCCGCAGGAACGTCTCGGGAGCTGTCCTGGAGCCTCTGAGACCAGCGCAGGGTGGTGGAGGTGCCTGGGGCAGGCCTGGCTGTGCTGTGTGGCCTGGACGGAGCTGTGCCTGGTGCCCAGCCCTGCCCGCTGTGCCCTGCAGTGGACCACGTAGTGGCAGAGCCCGAGTGCAGCCTGGCCGAGGCGCTGGAGCGGTGGCGGGAGTGGGCTGACGGCAAGGCCTGCTGTGACTACGCGCTGCACGTGGACATCCCGCACTGGGGTGACCGCGTCCGCCAGGAGCTGCACACCATGGTCCAGGAGAAAGGTGCGTTGGCCAGCCCCGTGCCCTGGCCGGGGAGGGCGAGGGCACCGAGCTGCC
>NW_008664777.1:6302-16080 GCF_000695815.1 Acanthisitta chloris | reverse complement strand
TCGGGAGGGTGGCCAGAGCAGGCATCCTGACCGACCCAGCTCACCCTCTCTCCCCTCTGCTCTCTCACAGGCATCAATTCCTTCATGGTGTACATGGCCTACAAGGATTTGTACCAGATGTCCAACACCGAGGTGAGAGCCCCTTTGCCACCGTGGCTGTGCTGGTGCCAGGGGCAGCAGGGGGTGGGGGCACGGGGCACCTGGGGCTGCCCTGGGCTCTGTTGTGCTGCCATGGGTCAGCTGGGCCCCTGCACTGCAGGCGAAGGCAGAGGTGTGGCATGGAGATCACCAAGAGCATTTGCTGGTGACTCTGTCCTTCAGAGAGCTGGTCCTGCACAGCCAGAAGAGCTGGTCCTGCACAGCCAGGGCACTGCCTGGCATGGTCACACCAGGCCCTGCCACTGCCAGGGCCGCGGGGCCATGGAGAGTGCCAGGGCTGTGGGCTGCCTGCTCAGTAATCCTTTCTGGTCTCTCTTTTAGCTGTATGAGATATTCAGTTGCCTGGCAGAGCTGGGTGCCATAGCTCAAGTTCATGCTGAGAACGGGGATATAATTGCTCAGGTAACTAACTGCTCCTGTCACGCAGGGACCGAAAATCTATCCCAGTCAGATTTGGTGTGGGGCATTGCTATAATGGCCCTAACGCTGCAAGGACATCCTTTACAAACTGATCTCTGCTGCTCTGCAGCAATATCAAATTTAGCAAGGTGTTTTGCTGTGAATATGTTGTGCATAAGTGAATTTGAAATAGTGAATTAGTAATTATCTAAATGGAAGAGAGTATCCATCAAGTATGGTACATTTGTTCCAGCCGCAGCTCTTTCCAGTGTGGAGAGGCAGAGACCTTTGCCTTGCACATAATGAGCCAGGAGAGGTGAAGTGCATTGAGAAGTGCCATGACAAGAGAGGAATTTTCTCTCTGTAAGCAAGCAGCTGGCTAATGAAGCTGGATTTGCAAGGGAGTTGTTCTGAGGCATGTGCTTTGGTGATCAAGTGGGTAGTCCCACTTGATCCTAATACACTGCTAGTGGGTAGTGGTGTATTGACCTGCTGTATTGTAATTGGTGCTGGATGGCAGAAAGTCCAAATGTTTTGATTTTCATTAAGACACAGGAGACATCACTCGGTTAAGTTCTGCATCTACTTATTTTTTTCTGTCTCTTAGTCTTGGGAGTTGAAGGAGCATGAACCAAGAGGTCATTCTTTGAACATCCTCTCAGACTACAAGAATGTCTTTCTTTGAACTTTTTAGAGGTGCAGTGCATAATTGGATGGCTCCTTCACATGAAAATGATCAGAGGAATTGTATTGGCTAGAGCTTACGTCTACTTCAGCACCAGCCTAACTGTGAAATGCCCCCAAACTATTAATTGGTAGCACTTCACAGCCCTGGGAATTGGAGGGGCTGGGGAGTTTTGTGCCCCTTTTTTGCCTCCACACTGTGCTTGTTTCATCAAAGAGGTTTCGGTCAGTGTCTGCCCACCCTTTTCCCCATCCTCCTTCATTCTCTCTCAAACCCCCCAAGGCTGCAGCAGCCTCTCACCATGCCTGGTGGTCCCACAGGACATAGAGTGATGGTGGTCTTGAGGGAAGGGCTTGACACAGGAGGGATCTGCTTTTCTAGTTGATAGTTTCAGTCTTGTAACATCCCTCTGTCCTTTCAATGTCCTAGGAACAAGCCAGGATGTTGGAGATGGGAATAACAGGCCCCGAGGGCCATGTGCTGAGCAGGCCTGAGGAGGTAAGAGGCAGAGAACAGTTCAGCCTTGCTGCACTGAAGAGCTTTCCCGGTCACAGGTGGGCTCAGTGTGTGGAGTGGGGCCAGGCAAGCATTGGAGCAGGAGTGTGTGTATGTGTATCCATTTATACAGGCACTGCTGGTTTGTTCATCATCAGCCCAGGAAAGAGCGAGGTGCATGTTTGTGACAAACATTTCTCAGTGTTGCTCGAGTTGCTCAGGAGAGACAGAACCCTTGTTCTGAGCCTGAGAGAGAGGAATCCATCAATAAAAAACAGCTGTAGCAGCCTTTGGGGTGGCTTGGGGGCAATTGTCTTGTGTAGGTGACTCTACAAATGTGACAGGCCTGAGAAGAATCGAATGGTGAGTCTTAGTTCCTCTGAAAATTCACCGTTCACATCTGAATGCTGACAAATTCCGTCCTCTTCCTGCTTAATCTCTGCTTAGCGTCTAAAATGTGTTTCAGAGTCAGATGGACAAAGCCATTGGTGGAAGGAGAGGGGGAATTCCCTGCTTACAAATCATTCTCAGAACACTGATTAGATGACTACTAATTTTAGCTTGCACGGTATTTTTCTGTTTGGTCCATTAATCTGAGTTGAGTCTAATTTTAGAGAGGTTTTCTTGAGATAACTCTGTGCTGAGAGGTGCTTTAACTTTCCACAGCATGTGAAAGAAGAAAACTTTAGGAATTTGGCACAATAGCAAGGCTGAGTAAGGAAGGACAGGGACAGATTTATACTACAGAGTCTGCTGACATAAAATCACTTGACTTAAATGAAAAGCACAAGAGGTTGGCTGTCGTAGGGCTGGTAACAGCATATATGGCCTAGTGTAATACTGTGCTTGTTCTCTTTGAAGTACAAGAGTGCAGAGCATTTTTCTGTACAGGGACGTGTGCTGGTTTGAAAGCAAACCAGTGAAGAGTCTCAGTGTCAAATATAGTGACTCAGAGTCCTTCTGTGTGTAAGCTACCATTTATTTTTATGACTCTAGACCTGTTGCCACTAGTTGACAAGCTAAGGTGCAATTATGGAATGCTGTGGTTGTGCCAGGATTTGAGAACTGTCTTGTTACCATAAGACAGCACTGCAGATCTCATCCAGAGCCAGTAAAACATTGCTGAGTGTTTGATCTTGAAATGCCAGCAAAGCATAAGGCAAGAAGGCTCTAGATATCATCTGTTCAGACAAATCCAGATCTCATTGCCTTGGAAAATAAAAAGTGTCCCTCTTCCAGACCATGTTCTACCTGGGAAAATGTTAGGTGGAGCACAATTGACCCTACTACCCCATAAAGCCCACAGGTGCATGGCAGAGCACTGGGAGAGTGATCTGCAGCGCTGGTGTGTCCTGGAGGGATCTCTTTAACCTGGGGGTTAAAGACATGTTCTTCTATCAGGTGATGGTGGTGTCTCACTAGGGCAGGATGGTGCTCCTCCAGACTGTAACCTGCTGGGAGGGTATTCAGTGATGGCTGCTTGCTCCTGTCCACGTGTGAAACCCCATCAACTACTCCAGTCCATAAGTGTGCTGATAAAAATGTTTGATTGTTAAAATTCCTATGTAAAGAGTCTTTAAGCAGAAGAGAAAAACCTCTTTTCACCATACAGCAGATAGTCCTGCAGAAGTATGAGAAGCATAGGGGCATATGTGTGTCTGGGTGCAGAGCTCTGCTTCTCCTGCCCTGGGACAGCTCGGCTGGCATAGCCCCAGCCCCAGGTGCTGTTGCCAGCCGCCCAGCCTGCCCCGGGGCTGCATCACTCCTGTCTTTTTAAGGCTTCTGTTTTGAACTTTCTCATGCCAGAGCTGGAAGCCAAACTGTAGAGCAAATGCTGGATGAACTCTGGGGTTGAGTTCAGGGTGAGCACAGGCTGATGTAATTGCCCAAAGATATCCCTCCTGATGGAAGTCTGCCCTCCACTAACAGCAGGACAGTGAGATGGGGCTGGTGTCAGCAGCTGCACCGCAGGATGGCCAGGCCCCAGTGCCAGCAGCCTGCCAGCCTGCAGCTCCCTGCAGCCAGCCACGAGCAGGGGATGTCTGGGTAAACCTCCCCCGGCTGTGGGACAGCCTGGAGCAGGGAGTGTTCTGGAAGGGCCGACCCTCCTGCGTACTGTCAGGCTGGGCAGTCCCTGGGCTCCTCGGGCTCGCAGGAGAGTTGGAACTAGGCAGCAGAAAAAACAGCAGATGCAGCTCTGTGCCGGCCCCTGAGCAGGGTCCGGGTAGTGCTCCTGTGCCAGGCACTGTGTTGTTGTAGTCTGCAATTTGGGCTGGGCCTTGAGGAGACTGAAGCTTCCCTGCTCGGGTCTCTCCAGGGGGGAGCAGGGATCCCGTGCTCAGGGTCTGCCCTTGGAGAGTTGAGGGTAAAATCAAGGGCGCAAGGTGTCAGCAGCAATCTGTACTGTGCTGAGAGGAGCAGAGGCTCTTTCCTGCCTGCTCTGTGCTCCTCTGCAGCTGTGTGCCATCCTCTGTTCCAGCTGGAAGCAGAAGCTGTCTTCCGGGCCATTACTATTGCCAGCCAGACCAACTGCCCTCTCTACGTGACTAAAGTGATGAGCAAAAGTGCTGCTGACCTCATCTCACAAGCCAGAAAAAAAGGTGAGTGGTAGCTGGTGCTGCACTCAGCCCTGCTGCTACCACTGGGGTCCTGTATTATGTGGTCCCCATGTCCTGATGGTTGTTTGCCAAGACCACTACTGTGCCTTAAGTGCTGTCTAGTGCTTCCTGTTCTGCTGGGAAACAGTTAGCTCAGGGATTAGCCTGACCCGTGAAGCGCAGGGGGACACTGCACCAGGCCACACGGAGCCACCTCCTGTTGCCACGTCAGGTAAGATCAGTATCTGGGGCACAGATAGGGGCAATGCTTTAAATGCCACAGTTTGTCTGTGGCCGCGAAGGGCTCGCTGAAGGTACTTGTTCTGTGCACATGCTAGTGGTTTGAGCTGCTGTGCATAGCTCTGGTCTCTGAAGTGTCTGGGTGCCTTTTCGGGTGGCTGGGGTCTCCATTTGTCACTGGGGTGGAGCACAAGGACACCCCACAGGCGTGTGGCATGTCGAGAGCTGCGTTCAGTGGGCTCTATGCCCCAGCATCTGTGAACGAGAAGGCCTGTGCACTAGTCCTGTGCCCTTGAACAGGAGGACCCTATGCTGATGGCAGGCAGGGCTTGCTGTCTCTCCTGCCTGCCCCAGCACTTGGGGCACAAGCAGGCAGGGTGGGTCTGGATGTTCTCTGGGCATGGCAGGCTGTTGGTAGTGCTGTGGAATGGAGAATGCCTCCAGCTGCCCCGAAACAGAATCCTGTCTGTGCTCCTTTTCAGGCATTGTGGTGTTTGGTGAGCCCATCACGGCCAGTCTGGGGACTGATGGGACACACTACTGGAGCAAGAACTGGGCCAAGGCTGCGGCATTTGTGGTCTCTCCACCACTGAGCCCAGACCCGACAACTCCTGACTACATCAATTCCCTCCTGGCCAGGTGAGTGACAGCTCTGCTGGGGATGCTGTTAGGGGCAGGTGGACTCTGGATAGGGAAGGAAGAGGTTAGGGAGTACCCAGGCAGTGTAGACATGCAGCCTGAACCACTTCACTGTAGGTATTAATGAGCTGACTGGTGAAACGGCTCTGACTCAAAGCCATGGTGTTTTATCCCTGGGAGTGAAGGGAGGACAGGGAAGGCACTTAATCTTAACATCAGTAATGAGGAAAATGCCAGAGTAAGTAGTCGTCAACCATTTTAAATGCCCTGAAGAAGGCAAAGAAATGAGAACCAGCTAACACAGACTTGTCAACAGAAGCATTTACCAAGCTGGAGAAGTGGGGAATGGCTGCCTGGATTGGGATGCTGCAGGAGAAGGCGTAGGGGTTACAGGTGTCACAGGCTGGTGGAGGTCCCAGTCCATACAAAGCGGATGTGTTCTCACACCTGTACAGGTGAGCAGTGGCAGAGCCTGCAGAGTGCAGGAGGCCTCTGGGAGTAGCTCCTGCACGTCTGGCTGGGATGGTAGGTTGTTTTTTCAGCTGGAAGCAAGGGTGTGAGGAAGGGATTTGTTGAGAACAAAGACGAACAATAAAAGCAGTAAAGCAGTTTGCTGTGACCTTTCACAGTGGCACTCCACTCTCACTGTCAGCCACTGGGGATGCTGCACATTCCTGGCCCTGCCCTCGTGTCCCTCATGCACCCCTTGGCCTGTGTCTGTATGTGGTGGCTGCTCCCTGCTAGCCAGGGGATGGTGGCACTGAGGGAGTTATAAGTGGAAATGACCTTTGACATAATGCTGGACTCAACCTCAGTCAGGATGAGCCATCAGTGAGAGGTGTCTCGGCAGCAGGGTGTGTTGGGATAAACCAGGGTTGTGTCGGAGTGGAGATGCCATGGCTGGGTGTGAGAGAGGTGCCAGAGCATTTGGGAGCTGAATATGCAGCTCACCCTGGATTTTGCTGTGGTCAGGGATCAAGAGATGCTTCTGCTCAGTCTGAGTGTATAAAATAGGTGCAGGTCTTAGCGACTGGCAGGGAAAAGTGAGCCAAAACTCCTGAACTGGCTTTCTGATCCTTCTCTTCCAATTTAGCCCAGGCCTCAAAAGAGAGACAAGCACTTGTCAGTCCCTGCAGCCCACAGGTGTCTGTCCTGACACTTTTGCTGTACGGTTTCCTGTGAGGTGCAGCGGGAGGAGAGGCTGTGAGGCTCCAGCTGGGCTGGATGACTTGTTTTCCTCCACTGGGACAAATCTGGTGGAGATTAGGAAGCACGTTGTGTCATCAGCCTGGGCCTCTGGCTGTGTAGTCCGTCAGACATATGGCAGAAATTATCAGAGGAAGGTGGAGATGACCAGTGGATTAGGGCTGATTCACAGCAGAGTCGAGCTGTGTCTGCACTGCTCAGGTGCTTGAGTCTGCTCGCCCTGCGTGGGCAGCGCTGGGAGCTGGGCTGGCTTGGTCTGCTTCCTTGTACCTGGCACTGATGGCTTTTCAGCTGCTGCCTGTCCACTGCTCCCTGAGGACCCAGCAGCAGCTGGGTGACTTCCAGGGAGCCGTGGTCAGCTCCTGGCCCTGCCTTGGCTATTGGCAGCTTGCTGGCCCTGTTCCTGAGGAGCAGGATGGGTCAGGGCATCTTATCTGTCCAGTGACCCCTTTGGTCAGAGGGGTCTGGACAATGGCATGAGGCAGCAGCTGCTGCAAAGCACCTGAGAGTTTCTGAGACTCTTGGAGAGAGCTGCTGCTGGGGAGTGCTGACTCCCTGCACTGCCTTGCAGCAGGCTTTTGTGGGGCAGAGGAGGGCTGGGCTTGCCCTCGGGGTGCAGGAGCTGGCAGTGCACCACACAGGGGCTGGCTGGTCAGCAGTCCTGGAGCCGTTTCTTCCCTTTGTGGCAGGAGGGCTCTCCCAAGCAGACCCAACAAACTGCCAGGTATGGGTTTTCTGGCTTGCACTGGAATGTTTTTTCTCGTTGTGCTGAGTCTGGTGTGGAAGGGCATCTTCTGGCCTGATACAAAGGCCACCCTGTTCCCTGGGAGCTGAGCTGTTGACTTCTCTCGTGTGCAGGATGCTGTCCGTGCCCAGGTGGGCAGTGTGGCACCCCCAAGTGACACGGACACCCCAGGGGCTGGGTTGGGTGGAAGCCTTCAGGCTGAGGGGCCGTGGAAATGAGGGTGCAGAGTAAAATATAACTGAGCTGGGGGTGGCCGTGGCCAGAGGACATCCACGTCCCTCATGCCCCTGCTGCTGTCTGACTGCAAAACAACTGATGATGTGTTTGTTCCCACCACCCCTCAGTGGGGACCTGCAGGTTTCAGGAAGTGCTCACTGTACCTTCAGCACTGCGCAGAAAGCCATCGGAAAAGACAACTTCACGGCAATCCCAGAAGGGACCAACGGCATAGAGGAACGAATGTCTGTCATCTGGGACAAGGCAGTGGTGAGAGTCCTTCCAGGGAGGGGCGGAGTGGGCAGGGCTGGCAGGCACCTCGCACAGAACTGGGCACTCAACTGCCTGGGATGTCCCTCCCTGGCTCAGAGTCAAATGCAGCCAAGCAGGAGAGGTGACTGTCACAGGTTGGGGCAGAATAGCCAGGGGCTGTGACTGTGCCCCCGTCCTCGCTCTGTCTGACACCAGTAGTAAGATCAGCCTCAGCAGCTGGGCCCAGCCAGCCAGTGGCTGGGGCTTCCTGGGGCTCTTACTCTCCCTTTCCCCAAAAGAGGATTTAGTTGTCTTCATGTCTGAGCAGGCCACAGGAAAGATGGACGAAAACCAGTTTGTGGCTGTGACAAGCACTAATGCTGCAAAAATCTTCAACCTGTACCCACGGAAAGGGAGAATAGCTGTGGGCTCGGACAGCGACCTGGTTATCTGGGATCCTGATGCAGTGAAGATCGTCACGGCAAAAACCCACCAGTCTGTGAGTCTGTGCTCACCTCTGGGGATGCTGTGGGTGGGGTCTCTGTAGAAAGGCTGCCTGGCTGCTGGGAGCTTGGTGCTGCCCTGCCTGGCTTCGAGGAGTGGGGACTGAGCCCAGGCTCTGGGCACTACCAGCTGGGACTGGTAGTTGCAGTCTATGACTGTGAGCCCTGGGCTCTGCACATGGGGCTTTTCTTGCCTCGCTCAGGTGTTCTTCTATCCCTGGCCCACACAGGTGTAAGGACACATATTTCTCCTTACCTGGGTTCCTCTTCCGGGCACAAATTTTTCCTGAATTTGCGAGCATGCTTTGTTCATGCCTTACCTCAAGCGTAGGTCCTGCCCTGCTCTGTTCTCGGAGTCTTTCTTCACACTGAGCTTCAAAGCAGCAGGTCCTGGTTCATGTTCGTGACTCCGGCGTGAGGTGTGGGGACTGACCTTCTCTGAGTGGGCAGGCAGTGCTCATGTCACTCCTGACTGTTATCCCTGGGCTGCTGCAGGCGGCCGAATACAACATCTTTGAGGGGATGGAGCTCCGCGGGGCGCCGCTGGTTGTCATATGCCAGGGGAAGATCATGCTGGAGGATGGCAATCTGCATGTGACCCAGGGGACTGGACGCTTCCTGCCCAGCAGCCCTTTCCCTGACTATGTCTACAAGCGCATCAAAGCCAGGAGAAAGGTGAGGACGTGGGGATGCCAGCGGAGCTGGGACCCTGTTAGTCCAGTCTGCCCTGTTCCTTAATAACTGGTTGGTTTTCCTCTGCTGTTCTCACTGGACCCTGGAAACTGTGCTGCAAACTGGTGTAATTTGAACGAACACTTGGGATAGCTGAGGTTTGGGTAGGGAGCTTTGCCCTCGTGTTGATGGTGTGCCATGCTAGGGGCAGGTGCTTCTCAAGGTCAGGAGTGGTGATGCCTGTCCCCGTTCCATCCTGCTGCAGCAGGAGTCTGGAGGGAAATGCTGAGTTTAAAATTGCCTTCTTCACCCCCATCCGTGCAGCATAAGCCCCACTGAAGCCATTACCTGTTGCCCTGGCCCTGCACACCTTGCAGGGCGGGGGTGAAGGGCAGGTGGTGGGGCAGTGCCGGGACTCAGCACTGCAGGGTGGAGGGCACGGGGCTGGCAGTGTGAGTTCCCTCTGCAGGGGGCTGGAGCCAGGGGTGGCCAGAGGGTGACGCTCCCTGGGCGCAGGAAGGTGTCACTATCCTCTTCTCTCTGGTGACAGATGGCGGAGATGCACGCTGTGCCCCGGGGCATGTACGATGGACCAGTGTTTGACCTGACCACCACCCCCAAGGGGGGCACCCCTGCGGGGTCAGCCAGGGGATCCCCCACACGGCAGACCCCCCCTGTCAGGAACCTGCATCAGTCTGGATTCAGCCTGTCAGGTGAACACATGTGGGGGCTGGGCTGGGCTGGGCTGGGGCAGGGCCACTAGCCACGTGTCCCAGGGGCAGCTGGGACGTGGCCTGGGACAAGCTGAGCACAAGAGTAAATCATGGCAGGGTGGGACCCTGTGTGTCCCTTGAAGGACATAGCTGGAGCTGCACCTTGCAGGAGAAGCAAGGCATACTGGGCTGGGGAGGCGCGAGCACAGCATTCGATGCTGCTGTTGCTGCGCGGGTCTGTTCACGGAGCGTCTGCA
>NW_008664777.1:5242-6156 GCF_000695815.1 Acanthisitta chloris | reverse complement strand
CACTGCAGCTCTTGGGGAGAAGGAGCAGGTTGCTGTAGACAGGCCCGTGGCAAAACCCCAAGCTGCCTGACTGCTCAGTCCTGTGAAGAAAATGCTCTTAACTTCCCTTTCTTTCCCTCTTCCGCTGGTGCTTTCCGGTCCTACCCCAGGTACCCAGATCGATGAGGGCGTGCGCTCGGCGAGCAAGCGCATCGTGGCACCCCCGGGAGGTCGCTCCAACATCACCTCCCTGAGCTAGGCGTCCCCGCCGAGGAGGAACGAAGCCGCTGTTCAAGCGAAGGAAGAAAAATGGTACATTGGTGTTTAAGAAGGAAAAGAAGTAAATCTGTTCTGAAGAATCAATAAGCCTCAAGCCTTATGTTTCACAAATGCTACTTGCTACCTAGCTTTAAAGATGTTGCTTCGTTTTGTTTTCGCATAGCCTTAAGGTTCTGTGTTGTTGCTGTTGTGGATTGGGTCGGGTTGTGTTGTGCTCTCCCTCTCTGTGTGCATGCTGCTCGGACAGGTCGCTCGGTTCAGTGTGTGTTGGTGTTGAAGGCGTGGGGTGCCGTGGTGTGGGGCAGCGGGAGTGCCCGGCCGGGCAGGCGAGGGGCAGGGCCCAGACGTGGCGTGGGGAGGCAGGTGCGCTGAGCAGGCAGGAGCAGTCGGGGCCGTCGTGTTCGTGTCCTCCATCTCCACCCAGCGCTCGGGCGTTTCACCACGAGGCCTACGGGGGAGCCCAGATCATCTCTGTACCAGCTGTCTCAGCACCTCGTGTAAGGAGTTTTACTACTTTGTACACTTTATTAAAAAAAAAAGTTGTTCCTTCAAAGAGCTCGTGTTGCTGGCTGGCTCTTTTCTTCCTCAGGCTGCTTGGCAGGGCAGTGCCCAGCAGTGCCCGCAGGGAGCTGGACCGACGTGGCCGGAGGGGCTTT
>NW_008664777.1:0-5222 GCF_000695815.1 Acanthisitta chloris | reverse complement strand
CAGGCTGTCAGGCCGACACTGTGCAGTGCTCGCTGCTGCAGGCCTCGGGGTTGGTGTAGCTTCTTGGGCAAAAGCAAAGGTATTGGCGTAACAGCGTGTTCAAGTGTTTGCAAAAGCCTGTTCAGTTTGTCTGTCCAGTCTCTGGCTGAGCCTGGCCTGGCCACTGTGGGCTGTGCCTGCCCAGTGAGAGCTGTGCCTGCTGTCTGTGTGGTGACAGGGACTGGCTCCATATGTGGCACTGCCTGGTCGTGGCGTTGGGATTGTCCTGGCTGGGCAGGCTTGAAGATGTTTTCTGTGGGCACCTGTGAGTTAAATCCTCCCCATCCAGTGGGCACTGCCCTCTAAAGCTTGCAAAGTATGCAAAAGAAGATGTGATTGTTTTGTAAAGATTACAAAAATTAAGGTTTGATTTAGGCTGTGCTAAAGATATACACAATTTTTTTTCCTTCTTTAAGTATTTGACCTTGAAATACTTACTTTTACATGCCTACAGCTCGGGCAGGACAAGCTGTCCGTGCAGCAGTCCTTAAGGGGCCATTGTTTTGCCAGGGCTGGGGAAGGCTGTTCGTGCTTATAAGCTTTGTGAAGTTCTGCTATCAGGTAATTAAAGATTTTTCCCTGTTGCCAGGTAGTGATTAAGCTGAGTCTGTGCCTCTGTTTACAGAGCAAGAGGGGAAAGGAGAGATGTTTGTAGAAGTCTTTAGGGACGACACAATGTTCTTACCATTTAAGTACTCTGGTTGTTTTGGGGTTTTTTTTGACCAGCCAGTATAGAGGCATTTCTGCAGCAGTAGATTTTTCTTCAGTGAGGAGCAGGGCTGGTTTCCTTGCCTGGGGCTCCAGATAAACACCCAGTGTATGAACCCTTACCTGTACCAGAGCTAGGCAACAAGGGCTGTGCAGGTGACAGGGACAAATCCCTCCCAACTGCATCTGGCCCCAGACCCGGTGTAGGACTGGGCAGAGAGCAGATGATCAATGGAAAATGCTGGAAGTGCTCTGGTTAGCCTCCCTGGGAGTGGTAAGTCAAAAGGAGAGTGAGAGACATGGAGTCCTCACCCTGCTTGGAAGTCCTATTGCTTGAAAGCCAGGATGGCTGAGAAAGGGGAAAACAAACACAGCGACAATAATCAGAGTGTGCTGTGACTGGGCAGGAAGAGGTGACTTTCCCATGCAATGACCTTCTTTGAGGAATCCAATACCCACTTACTGGTGAGCTATTTCCACTCCAGTTTCTCAGCTCCTTGGGTGGAACAGGGTTGCCTTTCCTGATGGTTGTTCCCACGTACACAGCAGTGCTGCTGCCCAGGCCCAGCGTGCAGAGGAGGTGGTGGGGCTGCAGCACAGCAATGCTACTGGAGCCAACTGCGGTGCCAGTGCTGCAGCCTCTGCCCAGCACCACCTTCCCCTCACCCAGCACCCTGACGTGATGCAGCTAGCTGGGACAGCCAGCAGTGGGACACCCACCCTCTGCTGCAGGAGGGTATGGAGGACACCGAACTAAAGCTCGTTTTTAGGCACGAGCTATGTCTGAGCTCAGTGCCAGGACACCCACTACATGCCACTGCAGAGGCAGAACGAGCAGACAGGACATTTGTCTTTGGGTAAATGGGAGGCAAAGGGCTCATCATACATTCACTATATTGCTGAGAATGGAGAAAATGTCAAATAAGGAGGTGAAACCTCAGGCCTGCCAAAGCAGTTAAGTAATAGCATCATTCCCAGCATTCTCATAATAGAAGTGCTTTTACCAATCTCAGTCTTGGCCAAGTGTGGCTGTTCCTGCAAGCAGTCCCTGCTTAAATCAAGTGTGATTTCAGTGGTAGAGAGCTTAAAGATAGACACTCAAATTTCCCTCCAGTGTTGGAAGCCAAACCCCATCAGGTTCAGGGAGCTGCAGCAGTTTAATGTGATGGTGAATGGTTTTTTCAGGCTGGCCTGGAAAAGCATCTGGATTCACCCGGTGCCTGGTTGGTACCTCTTGGTGTCCACATCTGTCTGCACACGCTGACCACCCACCATGCCATCCCTGCTGAGTACATGGAGAGAGGGCGAAGTGGGCAGGAAGCCTTTGCTGCCTCCTCCCAGCTGAGGAGAGAGCTCATCGCCCCTTCAGCCTCCCCTGCCCACCCTCACGGGGTGTCCACAGGAGCCGTTGGTAAGCAAAATCCACTTCTGTCACAATGCACTGGTGCAGACCCTGTGCCCTTCCTCCTGGAGCTGTGAGCCCAGCGGCAGCCCTGGCCACGGCGCGGGCACACCGCGGAGCACCGTGAGCTCAGCCGCTGGTCACGCTGCAGCAGTCACCTCTGTGGTGGCACCAGGGGCTGTGGCACCAGACACTGAAGCTGAAAGGGTGGCACTGTCTGATCATTGTAACAGTCACATTCCTGCCACCAGGAAAGGCGACGACGCAATAGGATCTGGGTGGAAGCACTGTGGCAAGCGCCCTCAGCCTCTCGCCCCACGCTCAGGGCTCTGCAGCTATGGGGTGGAGGCTGAGAGGGTTCCCCAGCTCTCTCCGAGCCCTGGGCTGCTGGCAGGGCCCTGGCAGCAGAGGCTGAGGCCATGGCCTAGCATTATGTTGGTGTGTGGATGGGTGAGCCCCAGCTCCGTGGAGAGCTCTCCCACAGAGGCTGTGCTGCTCTCAGAGATGGTTGTTCTGGTTGTCTTCCCGGTACGTGCCGCCGCTTTTTGTCAGTGGTACGGTCACCTGGATGCTGTCACGGTGATGTCTCACCCTTGGGGACAGAAAAGGACAATCGAGCTGTGAGGAAAAGCTGTGCCAAGATGCTGCAGTGGTGCAGCCACCTGGGAGCTCTCTGGGAGCCACTCCCTGGCATGAGCTGCCACTTGCCCCACAGGGGCTGCACAGAGTTACCCCAGCCCTGGGGCTCCACAGCCATGGGGCCCCCAAACTTGTTAAAGGCTTTGGCAAGGATCAGAGCTGCCTCTGCTGCCTCTGGAATAGAACTTACTTTTCTCTGTTGAAAATAATGAAGTCCCTCTGGAGCATCTCCAAATGCTTCTGGAGGTGGCCAGCCTTTCACATTGGAATGGAAAAATAAGAGGGGATAAATTCACAGTTGACACAGAAATACATTGCAAGCACAACTTTAAGGAGACACAGCGATGTCTTTAGGCATGGAGCATCTTTAGCTATGCAGGAGAATGACGTTAGGGCTTCCCTTGCAGTAAACCAGTGCGTGCACATTCTGCCTTCCACCACAGGGAAGACGCTGCAGAGTTTTAGAAATCAAGTTGGTCACAAGGGAAAAAATGTTCTGTTTAACCAGTTTGCTGTGGTCTTGCTAGATGGCAATCATCTTCCTTGGAAAATGAGAGACACCTTTGACCACTGCTCGCTCTCACCTGGGAGGAATTACTTTTGCTGGGGTCTTTCTCCTTCTTAGCCAAGCGCTTCTTTTTTTTGTGAAGAGGTTTGGATTCCAGGATCATTTCTTCCAGTTCAAACGCTGGGTCACAGTTCAGTCTGCCTTTCTGGAGGGGAGATGGAGGCAGCCTTAAGTGATCAGAGCCTGTCTGGAGGAGTCTCTTGTAAATTGGACTGCATCTGCGAGCTGAATTTTGTACAAAAATACACTAATTGCAACTGCACATGCAGCCAGAACACCTGCCATGCTTTATCAGTCCCTCCAGCCAGGGGTCACATTCAGAGCGTGACAGTGGCTCTGTTTGTGCTCCTGCTTCTGCGATGCCCTTTGGCTGCTTCAGAGTGGCAGTGAAGTTGAGGACAGTGTCCTGGCTGGGCTGTGTCTCTTTGGGAGTGGCACAGCAGCCTGCAGATTGCATCTTAAAGCGGTGCAGAATCACACACACCACAGAGGAACCCAGAAATAAGGGGGAAATACATGCAATTAATAAATATTCATAGTTTAGCCCAACTTCTGTGTGGCTGAAAACCAGGTGGAGTAACACTGCACACACCAGGCCTTGGACTATTCTCTTTAACAGTTATGTTACTTGTGTGCTGTTTTAATAGACTAATCTCGTGTATGTGCTATTTACTGTGAACGATGAGCTTGTTGGGGAAGGCACCACAGGAGGGTAGGATTCCCGTAAGATGGTGGGTGATCTCTGAGCTGCTGCTGAGCCCATGCTGTGCACTCTGTGTTTGGATGTGGGGAGCAAAGCTGCTCAGAGCACAGCTTAGCATGGGAGGGCTCACAGGCACTACCTGCGTGTTCCATCCCACGTGGACCCACAGCCCAGAGCCTGTAACACCAATTTTGCACCCAGAAGTTCCAGGGACAGTATGAGCAGCGCAGGTCAGTTCTGGGGCAGCCCCACTGCAGCCACGTTCCATTACTCTCTATTCCACCCACAGGGAGGTGACAGCTCTGCCCTGGTCTCTCTTTTCCCCTCGTGACACCTGATACTCCAGAACATCCCAAGTCCCAGTGCCAGAGGTGAGGTCAGGCTGTGGCGTGTGACACGTGGGCACGTTGGAACAGCTTTACCGTGGGAATGAATTCTGGTATGATCCTTTTCTGGAGAACAGCATCCCAGTTCACATCGGACAGATAGGGGAAGGCCTGGATGTCCTTCAGCTGAGAAAAACGTTTCTCGGGGTTCAGCTCAAGCAACTGCAGTGAGAGGTAAAGGGAAGAGATGAGACCATCCCCACTGTGGAGTGGGACTGAGCACATGTGGTGCCAGTGACACTGCTTTAATACTGTGCCTCTGCCACTCTGGCTCACAGTGCCTTCACCAGGGTGTGCACAGGCTCACAAGCTAGTTATTCCCGTTTTCAGGAACAACTTCTATGCCCGTTGTAGGCGCAGGCAATGAGGCAGTACAGTGGCATTAAGGAATTTGTCCAAGGCTGAAAATAAGCACTAACAGTGGCATTAAGGAATTTGTCCAAGGTTGAAAATAAGCACTAGTTCGGGATGGGGAGGCCTTTGTGGTCTGCATTTAATGCTGTATCAGTAAAATACCCTGTTTTCTCACTCTGCTAACAGAATATTTTTATTCCAGTGTGGAAGTATGTTTTCACACTGCTTATTGTCAGCACTTTTAACACTGCCGTAGGAGTTACTTGAGTGGAAGGAAAGAGCTGAGGTTTGTTTCTGTTCAAGGATTCAACATTGCACAAACTCCTGACAACACACACTCCAAACAACCAGCAGGAAAGCCAAAGAGACCTGTGTGCCCTGGGGAGGCTGTGGGCTGGTGCTGGTGCTGGCGACAGCCAGACA
>NW_008664776.1:0-3029 GCF_000695815.1 Acanthisitta chloris | reverse complement strand
TTCCCTCCCTGCCCTGCCCAGGTGCTGTGGGGTGTGGAAGCACCTGGTGTCCCTTCCCCATAGGCTCAGGATGTCTCTTGGGGTGAACATTGGTGCTGGGGAAGCAGCCAGGTGGGGGGAGGGTGGTGGGTCCCCAAAAGGAGGGCTGTTCTCAGAGTTGAACCCCAGACCCCTCACACCCTAAGCCAGAAGCATACCCCTAGACCAATGAGCCTAGGTGCACAGCCCATTCCATGTCGGGGCAAGCCAGACACTTCACCACTTCCCAGGACAACAGGGGGCATCAAGGATGAACTGGGACAGGGAGAAATAGGGGTGCACAAGGGCAGGAGGGACACATACCCCCACAAGGCTTTCCAGGCTTTGCAGCCCCGGGACAGCTGGGGAATTGTCATTTTCCTAGCATGCTGAATGGACTTCTTCACATCTCCCTGTGACACATCACTGGAAGAGCCGATGGTCAGAGAGCACAAGGGGCAACACCCTGGGAAACAGCAACAGGGATCTTCTGGAAGTGAAAAGCAAGACAGGCCAGAGCAGGCTTGCTCTTGCCTTGGGGGAGTGGAGGACCAGAAATTAGCACGTTTTGTCTCAAACATTCTGACAGTTATGACAGGAAAGATGTGACCCAAGGCAAGGGTCCTGGGTAGGTGTGGCTGAGACAAATTCCTGCTCCACCTCAAGACTACTGTTAGTGCCCTGCTGTGACTCAGTCTCTGGAAGGAAGGCTCAAAGGGCTGCTGTGCATACATGAATGGAACAGCACAAAAAATAGAGTTTATATAAGATGCATGCACCAGGTTAACTGTAAAAAGGAGCAGATGAGGGGGTCCCCTTCCTTTTTCTCTCTTTGTCTTTCACTCTCATGGTTTGCCCCAGCTCTGGACCATCTATGAGGAAGGACCAACACATGATCTAAGGACTGGTGATATTCTTTGTTCTCTTTTCCCCTTTTCTGACTTTATTTCCCTCCCACTTTGTTTTGCTTGGGCAAAGCATAGCTATGATACTTTACCCCATACTCTGTACTGGAGTTTGTTGAGGGAGTGGGGACCTTGTAGAAGTGTGTTGTGGCTTGTGAGCAGCACCTTTGAGGAGTTTGTTGTGGGTGTTGGGTACTTACTAAAGTGTAGTGTACAAAATTAAGGGTTTGTTAACCTCCATTCTTGCAGAATTGTATAAATTTAAGAGCTTATTAGCCAGCACCTTTTGAGTTTAAATCATGGGCTGATTGCTGGAGTTAAGGGAACTGAGCAATTAAGTGTAAGAGTTCCCTGACACGTGTCCAGTGTCTTTGTTCAGCCTGACGAGAATTTACAACTCACATTGCACCCTCTACCGATGGGTCCAGGGGATGCTCCACGGAGAAGGGTGGGGGATGCTGCTGCCAAGCACCAGCCATTCCAAGCACTGCAAGGGCCGCAGAGGGGGTTTGGGGTAGGAAAACCCCGGAGGTGGTGGGACTGGGAGATGCTGGCACTGATGCCACACAGCCACGTCTGGTTGCTGCTCCCCAGAGCAGCCGCAGCATAAGGGACCTCCCTTCTCCCAGAGCGCACAAGAGCTGCATACAGCCTCAGCTGCCCCTAAACCCCCCGAAAGTGTCTGGGGAGCACAGATTAAGGGTAGAGTAAGGGCTGCTTCTTGGCTTGTTGATCTAGGGGTATGATTCTTGCTTTGTGTGTGAGAGGTCCCAGGTTCAACTCCCAGACGAGCCTTTCTTTTGGCCTCCCTCCATCCCCAGGGTGTTTGGAACCACAGGATAACAGGGAGAGAGCGAGGGCAGGGCTGTCTGGCACTGAAAGATCTCTCCCCCATCCTGGCTGGGCACATCCCCATGGGCAGAATGGACCATCAATGGCGGGCAGCAATGTGCTGGCCAGGTGTGTAGGCAGGGAGACAGGTGGAGGAAGGGTGGGAAAGGAGGAAGCTCTAAGCACCACAGCAGAGTGGGTTCTGCCAGCAGCATTTGCCCTGAGGTTCTGGTTTTGGGGTGTGTTAAAGAAATCCTCCTGTCTAACCATTCAGGAGCATTCTGGCAGTCACACTCCTGCTGCTCAAGACTTGCTGCCCGGACCAAAGCTCCTTCCCCGTGGGCAGCTCCAGTGACCCAGTGGCTCCCCACATGCCCCACTCTCACCCAGTCAGGCATGGTTTGCTTAGCTGCTCAACCTCAGGTTTCCCTTAGCCGAGTTTCAGACGTCTGGAGCCTTAAAGCCTTATTCATGGTGCAGTAACACAGAAACAGCTCAAGCTGGTTCCTCCAGGGAGGGGTCTCCCCAACTAAGAAATCCCCACCCCCAGAGTGGGCACCCCACATCCCACTCTCTGGCCATGCACAGGGGAGGGGGGTGGTGGGATGTAGCTCAGCGGGAGAGCACTTGCTTTGCGTGCAAGAGGCCCTGGGATCAACCCCCAGTATCTCCATGTCCTTTTGCCTCCCCAGACTCCTCCCTGATGGCTGCAGAGCTGGCAGACCCTCCCAGAAAAGCCCTGGGACTGCCTCCTGCCACTCCAAG
The DNA here is from genome assembly GCF_000695815.1 of Acanthisitta chloris. Lineage (NCBI taxonomy): Eukaryota > Metazoa > Chordata > Aves > Passeriformes > Acanthisittidae > Acanthisitta > Acanthisitta chloris. The sequence continues at coordinate 510 of NW_008664776.1, read as the reverse complement.
GCAACTTAGAAATGTCCACGGCTCTTTCTCTCCCCTTCCTGGGGACTGCAGGGCATGGAAGCACCTTGTTTTCCTTCACCCCAGGGCTTAGGGTCTCTGTTGGTGTGAACATTGCTGCTGGTGGGAGCAACCACATAGGAGGACAGTGGTGGTTGCCCAAAACCTCGTTCAGGAGCTGGAGCAGCACGGGTGTGCAGCTCCACCAGGGATATGGGACAGGGTGGTGTGGGGGAGTCCACACAGCAACCCAGGAAAACGTTCTACTGCCTCACCTCATTCCCCACAGTATCTTTTTCATCACCTTTCCCAGGTCCGCAAATCCTGGAGAATCCCTCCAGCGCCGGGGTCATCGCGGTCCCTGCCTGGGGCCTCGAGCTGCTCCCTAGGGAGGAGGAGGAGGAGGATGGTGGTACGTGAGAAAAAAGGGAGCTAATCCAGAAATTGGACCTGGGACGTCTTGCACCCAAAATGAGAATCATACTTCTAGTCCAATGAGTCAGGACTCAGGGG
>NW_008664775.1:20442-20721 GCF_000695815.1 Acanthisitta chloris | reverse complement strand
AGGCTCAGGGGGGACCTTATTGCTCTTCAGCTCCCTGACAGGAGAGTGGAGACAGGTGGGGGCAGCTCTGCCCCCAGGGGACAGCACAACAACCTCACGTTGTGCCAGTGGAGGTTTAGCATCGTGGAATCATAGAATTTTAGGAGTTGGAATGAACCTTAGAGCTCATCCAGCCCCAACCCCCTGCCCTGGGAAGGGACATCTCCCACCAGAGCAGGTTGCTCAAGGTTTTATCCAACCTGGCTGTGAACACTGCCAGGGTTGGGGCAGCCACAGCCT
>NW_008664775.1:20153-20411 GCF_000695815.1 Acanthisitta chloris | reverse complement strand
GGGTGGGGGCAGCCACAGCCTCCCTGGGCAACCTGTGCCAGTGTCTCACCACCCTCACAGGAAAAAACTTTTTCTTAATTCAGGCTAGAAGCCTGAATTTCCCCTCTTTCAATTTGAATCTTTTACCCCTTGTCCCATCACTGCAGTTCGTAACACAGAATCCCTGTGCAGCTTCCCTGGAGCTCCTTCAGATCCTGGAAGGTGCTCTGAGGTCTCCACACAACCTTCTCTTCTCCAGGCTGAACAGCCCCAACTCTC
>NW_008664775.1:7940-20035 GCF_000695815.1 Acanthisitta chloris | reverse complement strand
CAGGTGGGGTCTCAGGAGAGCAGAGGTTTAGGTAGGATATTAGGGAAAATTTCTTCACTGAAAGGGTTGTCCAGCCCTGGCACAGACTGCCCAGGGAAGCAGTGGAATCACCATCCCTTGAGGGATTTAAAGCTGTGTAGCTGTGGCACTTGGGGACATGGTTAGTGGTGGCCTCAGTGCTGCTCAATGGTCATAGAGGTATTTTCCAACCTGAATGATTCTGTGAAGCTTTGGTGTCTCCACACTCCCATGGCAGAGAACTCTGGGGAAAAGCTGTGTGAAAACCAAAGCTGGCTGTAGAGTGATTAAGAGGTGTAATTACAGCTTGAAATCACTCCTTTGGGTGGAAGCTGTGCTCTGGCAGTGCATGGGCTCTGATCCCAGCAAAAGTTGTAATTAGGAAACAGTCAAAGCTTCTTTGAACCCAGGAAGGAAGTAAATGTGTATATTATAAGAGATTTAAATCTTCAAATCTCAGGCTTTGTTGAAATTGACTTTCTTATACAGATATTATGACAAGAAATATGAAGTCTTTTTGAAGCTTGTGGAACACCAGAGAGAGTATCGCTCCATCATGAACAGCCTGTGATCCAGAGTCACAAAATGTGGGAACAGCAGGGATAATGAATTTCCAGGCATATGTGGTGTGGGTAATTTCTTCTTACTGTATTGTCCACGTTACAAATAGACTTTTATCATTGAAAGGGTACATTTTAATTTTTCCTGAGAAATAAAACTCACTCACTTCACCATGAAGCACTGAGTGTTTTCTGTCAACAATTCTAAACCCCAGGGACAAGGAATGATCACTTCTTCCAGTCAGAGAACACAAGAGAAGCAGCTGCAGGTACCCCAGTGCTGGTATTTGGACTGTCAGGAACAGCACAAGGAACAACATGACTTGCGTGGATGGACTTGAGTCCATGGAGTCAGTGTTCACAAAGATGGACTCCATCCTTATACACTTAGCTTGAGAGAAATTCCTTCTTTGGTGTTGGCATAGGCTGCAATTCCCAGTTAAATGCAAACAGAAGTTACACAATTACAAAATGCGACTTGGAGTACTTGTAAAATAACAGTTTCTGGGTATTTTTTTATGTTAGGAGTCAGCCCTGAAAAACATCTGGTAATTTTTTTAAAGAAACAATGCACTTCCTGCCTTGTAGTTCATGGAAAAGCAATTGTTGCCATTTCCAAAGTACCCATTGTTAGGAGAAACAGCTTCACAAGTTCAGGGACATAATTAAAGACAATGAAATTTGATGGGAATGAAATGAATAAACATCCTAACAAAAAGAGTAAAACAAGCAAGAAAATAGCTGTGACATTGTGGTGTGTCATAGCTTGCAGTGCATGGGCAGGATAAAATGTGTCAGCTGAAAATACAGAGGGGGAAAAGCAGTTGGAGACCAGTGTGCTGTAAACAATAAATATTCATAAATTTTAAGGTTTCTATTTTAATACACAATTCATGTGTAAAAATGAAGTCCTCTGACTCCAAATGGATAACAAATGTACAGATTATACAGGGTTGGCCTGCGCTGTACCAGCACTTTTACCTCTTTGTAGCTCAACACAAACAGACACAACTTCAGCAAGCTTTCCATAAACTTCCTGCTTTTTATATCATCATCATCATCATCATCATCATCATCAAACTGGCCTTGATTTCTCTGGCTGAACTTGGAGATCACGAGGAGTGTACAGAATCTAGGGAGGGAACACTCACACTGACTTGGTGTAAATGTAGATGCTCAGAGTTCAAGGAAACTCTAGGATGCATGGGCTGGTACAAAACAATTACACAGAGATTTGTTCACATTTCCTCCATGGCTTTTTAATGCTTTTCTGCCCTTGTAATACTTGTACTTTATAGCTGCATTTTTGTGTTACCACCAGTTTCATGTTATGCATTTTAAAACCAGCACTGTAAACAATCTGTACTGCAGTGGATGTGCAACCAGCTGTGACAACACAAACACTGGTATGGGACTCTGCAGTGAGACTGTCTGACTGTCCCTGTGTTATACAAGGCTTAGCAAACTGTACAGCTTGCCAAGTTCTCAAATTAAAATTCAATTCAAATCAAGCCGAGATGTAAAATGTTAAAGCTCAAGAGTTCTGAGACTCCTCAGCTGCAAGCTGCTGGGCACTGTGATGGTAAACTCTGTTCATGGCTGTCAGCATTTTCAATTCAGGCACTTGGTATGAGAATGCAGAGAGTACTCGGTGTCAAACTGGGCTCTGAGGGCTTCACATCGAGTCACTGGCCATGCCAAACACTGCTGTCCTGCTTCAGCCCCTGCCAGCAGCAGAGTGACAAATCCATCATACACTGTCCCAATCCAAGAGAAACTCATCATTGCTGGAGGAGGTTTGACCAAGGGCCCCAAGCTGGAGTCAGTCAGCATTGCCATCCTCGCTTGGTTAGGTGCAATTTGCTGACAGATGTTTATTATGCAAATTAAAAGAAGGGAAGTGAAGCAACCACTGCTGCTCCAAGTGTCCTGCAGAGAGGCCTAGGCTTCATGTCAAATGGAGAAGACAAGCATATGATGGCTCCCAAGGAGCAAACAGTAACTCTTAGGAAAAACATCCAGATGAGACCCCACCAGGAGAAGATTCTTCGAGAGGCAAGAGTCAGGAAGAACAGCATGTCATGCAGGTAATCTGCAAACTGAATACTCACATCAGGTAGGTTGTCTTGCACCCTGATGCTTGCAGTGTTCCAGTTCAGGGTATATCTAAGCACTTTTGGATTCAAATTTCTGGAATGCAGAAACTTTCTGTGCTGTCCCAATGCCCCTACACTGTTCAGTTGTTGTGCAGTATTTAGAGGAACCCTTCTAAAAGGGAACCCCACTGCCCTAGTCTTTGGAAGATAAAGTGTCCTACTTGATACTGAATCCTTTTGGGAACTGGGCCTTAGTGGCTGCACTGGTAAGTTCTTGTCTTTAGAGTCTGGCACTGAGTGTAGGCTGAGAATGCCTGGAAACGAGGCCTCGAGTCTCACTCTGGTGTGGACAGGAACAATAGGACTGAGTGATTATTCCTCTTCATTAATGCTGTTGTGTTGGGTTGAAAATTAATGTTCCCCTCCACAGGGCTGAGTTTAGACCATAGACTGAAACAGACTCCACTATCCTTTCAGGCTCCCTCCAAGCATGTGACAGGAGAGGAAGGATGTGCCTTAGTGATATCTTACACCTGTCAAGAAAAGGCCTCACCTGTGCCTTTGGCCTCATCTCTCACATCATTGACACTGCCTGGCACATCCCTGTGCCAGCTGGGATTCCAGCTTTAAGGAAGCTGAGCTGCTCACATTTGGCAATGCCTGGGGGAAAACCAACAGCTTGCTAAGCTGGAATCTGATTTGAAATTTTAGAGGCAAGTTAAAATCTGGAGTTCAAACCTGACTTCAGATTCGGAAGTTCCAGCCTGACCATCTCTAGGTCTGCTTTGCACCCTATGCCATGTTCTCCCCTCTGCCAGGGCCACTGCAGAAGGATTCCTCTGAGGAGGAACTCTGAAAGCACCTCCACTAGAAGGCTCTGGATGCAGCAGTGGATGGGAACACCTCTGCTGTGGTATTGCCAATAAGTGCATCGAAACGTAATTCATATAACGATACAAGGTTTTTTTGCCAGGTCTCTTAACCCTCTATGTGATGTGCTGCTCAGGAAATGTAGGTTTATAAGCACTTAGGGGTGGAAGTTGCCCTGATAAATGTGAGCTGTAATCTCTGATGTCATGTGCAGTTTGTTTCCTTGGTTTATCCTGTTGCTTCTCATTGAGATGTGAAAAGCAACACAGTTCCACAATAAAGAATGTTTTCCTTTTACCATCTGCATTTAGCCTTCTAGGAGAACAAGCAGCCGCTGATCGGAGCCCAGTGAGATTAGAAGCTTCCATATTCCACTTTTCTGGAATATTATCCCAGAGATTCAATAAACCACACGAAAGTAAAATGCTGGAGGCCTGTTTAAGATGTCACAGAGTTGTTTGACCTGACGTGTCAGATGAAAAATGCAAATGGCTGCAGGGTCATTCGAGTCCCAGTGGGTTTTAAAATGCTATGGAAAATTAGGGGATAACTAAAGCTGATCCCGGGAGCACAAGCTTGTCCTTGGCATGTGTCAGAGTGCAGAGGGAGGTAAGCCTTACCTTTGTCTGCAGAGGGGACAGGTTAGTGCTGCTAACCAGGGACTGTGCCTCCAGTATGGCATCAGGCAGGAACCTATGGCATTTAAAATGAAGATAGACTAAATATATTTGAGGATATTTAATGTTTACAAGGAAGTTATAGCAGAATTAACAAACCGTCTTTCTACAAGTGATTGCAAAAACGAATGTCATTCTTTACTTTCATTTTAATGCCTGGTTTTACTCTGCAAAGTGACTGTGCAAAACTGGAGCCTTCACTCTTCTGCATTGGGATGTACAGAGATCCACAGACCAGCTAAGGAAGGGTTTCCTTTCCACAGTTGCTTTCCCTGTGGATAACATCTTATTCCTGACTCCTTGGACTGTGTTTGAAGCCCTCAGGAATGCAGATACCCTGTGGACTAAAGCAGTGCAGCTGCATCAAGGTGGAGTTCTCCAGAGCCAGTGTGGCTTTCAGGGTTGTGAGGGACACTTATCCCAGATAAACCAACAGGCACAGCCAAGGAAGAGCTTGTAGCTCTGGAAAATCCAGTTGCCACATCCTTTTTGTCTTCTTACCCAGACAGCTGCTGATTTCCAAGTACAACGTAGTGAGGTCTCCGGTGTGGAAGAGGGCAGAGTGTGAGGGCAGTGAGATTAGACAGCAGTGGGTGACACACATGAATGTCACTGCTGGCACCAACAGCAAAAACAGCAAAGCACAAACAGCATCTAATCAGAAGCAGCACAGCCTGAGTTGCAGCTCCCAGGCACAGTGAGCAGTGACAGGTCAGGGAAAATAAAACCTCTCAGCATTTAAACTGATCAAATCTGACAAGGACCCGGGTGAAAACAGCAGCACAATCCTGTACTGCCATTCTGAGGGAATCGTTCTCTTGAACTGAACAATGATCTTTGTTCTTAAAAGTAACCAGTGAGGACTTTCTTGTCAGCTGTAAGGTACTGAGAAGTGTCCAGGAGCCCTCGGTGCAGGGTTGTCTGCACTCAGAAGTACTTTATTGTCACTGAAAAGGGGAATATGGGAGAAACTCTCTGAAATCCAGGATAAAAGTGTTCCTGATGGCATCAGCTGCATGATGTATACCAGGATGGGAGATGTTAAATTTGGCCCAAAGGTATTTTTATGAACCTGTCTCTGACTCCTGCCTTTTACTCTTGTTTTCCTTTGTGACTGTTCTGTTTTGCTTGCACACACAGAGCAGCTGGCTGGGCCCGTGGCTGTGTTTATCCCCACCCAGTCTGTACAGACCCAGCCTGGCACGCAGCTTCCAGCTACCCCTTGGGCTTTGCCTTTGCCATCACACCTGACTTCAGGAACTGCTTTCACCCACTGGGTCCAGCCTGTCTGGCAATCCACACAGCTGCACTGCTGTGCCTGTGCTCTGTCCCAACAGGACACTGATGGATCCCAGAGTTCTTCAAGGCCTTTCACAAAAGAACCCTGTGGAAATTAAGGTTTGCTGCATGTGGAATCCTTTGTTTGGCAGAGCAGGAAAGGAAAGGCTCCTCTGAAGTTGACCTATTTGTGCTTTGGTGCATTTCTCATAAAACAGACCGAATCCTGGTTTAATCCAGCCTTCCCCACAGCCTTCTGAGGGAGGCTGAGGGTTCCTCTAAAATACCTCTGTGGTTATTGTTAATTAGAGAAAAATAATATTGCTCACGGATCGCTTTTCACTTGAACTTCCTGAACATATGGTTCAAACTGAAGCTGAAAAGGAAAACTTCAGGACAAACTGTATGAATTACTACTAATAATAAAATCAGACATTTTTTATAAGTCCACATTAATCTTCTTTAAAAGCTCTGGGCTGACCACATTTTTCAAATCAAACTTTTACCCGGGCGGAATTTATTAAGAGAGCTCAGCACTGCCTTAGCCCTGTTCCACGGGGCATCAGGAGAGCTTTTATTGCTCATTTCAGTCACAACAGGCTTAGATCTACACAGAATGGTTTTGATAAGCCCAATGTAAAGTTTTATTGGTTTAAGACATGAAAAACAGACGTTACAGAGAGCACTTCTACTCTATAAACACAGCCATAACGTGTATAATGCATCACATGGAGTCAGTGCTTCGGGGTGTAAGTGATGGTGTGAGGAGGAAAGGAAAGCCTGGCCAAATATGTACAGCTAACAAGAAGCTTGTGTGTGGTACTGCTCCTCTGCAGATCTCAAAACAAAACAAAAATAAAGTCTGTATCACTGGGTCATACTCACAGATGGGAAAGGGATAACTAACCAGGGCAAGGAAAGATGAAAGTTGATGCTCTTTGTTGTTTTGTCTATCTTGGTGCTTGAAAATACAACTACTGTGGCATCATCTGAAACATATTCTGAAGCCATGTGCTTACTGTTTGTCCTGGATGAGTTCTCTTCAAAGCCTCCTTCTCCTGTATGTTATAAAACAGTGTCAGAAAACCATGAAACAACCTAAAGTATTACATGGTGTCTCCCCTGAGGTGTCCCTGGCTGTTGGTACCCCACTGACTGGTCTCAGAGGACAGAGATAGTGGCAGTGGTGACAAGGGGCTGTGCTGCACCATGTCAGTCTAGAGAAGAAGGATACTTTTTCATTATCAACCCAGCCCTTTTTTCTCACTTGTGCTCAGGTCTTCTTAAAAAAACTCTTACACGGTGAAAGGAGTGCAAATGACTTGCAAATATGACTTGCCTTTGCTTCAAGGTGCTGAGCTCACACTGGCTCTTGTGCAGAATGTAGGCCTTAAAAATCCTGAAATCCCCTTTATAAATGCAATTATGAACATAACTCCCTCCACTATTCTATGCTTCATCCTTGTATGCACTTGGAATAACTGTTTAAATGCTGTAATCCTAACCATATGGCTTAGCAGCCTCAAAGAAGGCATTTAGCAGACATGTTTGTCTAGAGAATTATGGTTTTACATAGATTACACAGGGACTGTGGATGCTCTGGGGGAGAGCAGCCCATGCCACAGGCAGCCTCGGCAGAAGGACCCTCCAAATCTGGATCTGTCCCTCTGACATGGTGAGATGTCTTGGAACATTTTTTCCCTTGTATGACCACACAGATTTACTTAAAGAACAGTAAACAGGCCAAAAAAAGGTTTATACATGACCAAACCCTCACTTTTGGAATTGTTTAACTTGTTGCTTCCACTATTTTTGTTTGTTTAGGAAGCTTTTAACGGGCTGCAAACCAATGTAGTTATGCCTAGATCACTTCTGCTTTATTTGAGGGCAATGTTCCACTTGGGAAGCAAAACTGTGGGACAGAATCAGACTTAAGCCCACTGTGTCTGACTCCTGATTTTCACCACTATAAATTAATTTCATGGGATAGCTGAAATTTCATGCTGCTCATTAAAATGACAAGTTGTCTTCCCAGAAATGAGTTCATGCTCGAAGATAAGACTTGATGTTTGTTACATCTTGAGCTTTGACAGTTACAAATGTAGTTACATCAGCAGACTGATGATTTTTATAACAGGGTTGATTTTCTTTTGCATATTTGAATACAAATTGTGTGATTTCCTGGTGCATTTCACCCATTCCGTGAGATTCAACATCATCCTCTGAGATGATCCGTTACTTCTTGTTGTCATAAGACTTTTTGGGCATTTCCAAAGTGGCACCTTGTGAGCAAATTTGCAGTGATTTCTAGAAGAGAAGTAGGACAGAGTCTTCAGTAAATTAGGAATTTGATTGACATATCAGTTCATTAATAATAATTTACTATGATTAGCAGAACATCACAGAAACTAAGTGTAGATGTCACACATAACTGTTACTGTTTTCCCTCCTCCTTTGTAGTCATGTCTGTCACTTAAATGTACTGAAATAGCATTGTGCATGTTCTCTGCCTTCCTGGGGTGGCAGAATGGGATTCCTGGAGCGTGCCATCACCTGGGGAGCAAAAACAATCCCTTATTTGAGTAAACTGATTGCTTCCAAACCATCCTTCCCTTTGCTTAGCAAAGTCTGAAATTAAGAATAATATTAAGCTTTGGTTTTAGAGTGGGAAGATAAGAATTCTGTACCCTTCTGACACCACAGAGGCATTTTCAAGTCCAAAGTGTCTTATTATGTGTTTGATTGCCATAGCCACAGTGAGATCGGTTGTTGAAGACAATGTAATAGTAACATGCAAGTGCTGGAGTGACAGGGAAGGTTCAAGCTCATCTGACAAAGTATTTTGAAAGTAATTAATTTTTCTAAGGTAATAATTCCAAGAAAGAAGAGAGAGGTGATGGTGTAGGTCTGCCAGAGGAGTGTTCAAGAAACTCTGTCTCCTGCCAGAGCCATGTGTAAAGCTACAAGTTCACCAAGTCAGTAAATCAGTGCCATTAATACCAGTCTTTCCTCCTGTAATGATGTTAAAAATAAGTAACTAAGAGGAACTGGAGGTTTTAAGACAATGTGCTGTAACTCAGACTCAGTGACCTTACAGGTTTTTTCCAACCCTAACAATGCTGTTTCTGTAACTACTGGAAAAAGTCCTTCTCCTTTGCTGTTTGTGAAGTTGTAAATGTATTCGTTTCTGATTCTCAACAGAAATATTTCAGATGCTGAAGGCATTTCCATTGTTTTCAGACTTTCCTCTCCCTGCACTGATAATATTTCCCCTGCTGAGATAACAACCACACAATAGCCCAGCAAGGTTGGGATGACTATGTAGGAGTCACACCACGGCCATGGTTAGATTCCTGTCCAGGACACTGTGAGGTGCATTCCAGGCAGGTTTATTTAACACAAAGCTACCTAACATTCACCTGGCACACCACATTCCTCATTGTGACTTCCATGGAGGACTGAGGGGTGTTTGCAGATGGAGCAGAGCATTATTTCAGCTGATAGCAGCTGTGGTGGTGTCTGTCTGCAGAGGCACTGCCCCAGAGCAGTTGTGTTTACAAACACTGCACACATGACATAAGCACATTAGGTATCTCCTCTTTATTTCTGCACAGTAATAACACACACATTGCTTTAGCTTTGTCTCCTACAACAAAGGGAACCAAATGTGTTTCTGATCATGCAGTAGATACGGAGTCAAGGGAAGCCCAACATTCCCAGACCATAACTGGTGGAAATTCTGAAAGGCTCTCCTGCCCTTTGCAACCTCAAGAAGTTGAAACCTCTTGTGTATTTTGTATTAGTATGTGTTGTACAATAATTAACTTGTTATATGACTCCTGGGGGACAAGTGATTATGGTTTTTTTCCAGATGACTCATGAGGAAGTCTGCGGAAAGAGTTTGTGCTGCTCAGAAAAGAGGGAAATGGAATGTTTAGTGTTGTGATGCTGGCTGATGCTGCTGCTGAGTGAAGGCACCAGGATAAGGGGCTGGAAACTCATCAGATTGAGTGCAAGGTCCTGCTGAGACCCTGAAAATGCTCAAGCTCTGCTCCCACAGCATTTGACTAGGAATTACAGCAAAGAACCAGGGAGAGATCCTACAAGATGTGAATAACATGTCACTGTTTAATGTTGATGTTCTTATGGATGGTAGAAATTTCTGTGTTCAACAGGTACTGAGGCAGGTTGGTGCTGGTTTCACCTGGCAGAGACATTCTTTCCCCCAGTTGCATTAATAGAGCATTCGGGAGGAAAAAGAGACTTGGGGTCACCTTCAGCACAGACACCAGTCCCGACTCTTGTCCTGAGCAGATCAGTGGGGAAAACATGCCAAAGCTTTCACTTAATTTTTAATAGGTGATGTGCACCTAATCTAATTTCTGATTTATTGACTCCAAGCAGTCAAGTGATGCTTGAGTTGGCTTTACCCTGGTTCTGAGAGGCTGCCCAGCTGGATCTGATAGAAAGAGAAGACAGATGATATCTGACAACGCTGTACATCTGCCAGAATTAATTTACCCCCTCCCAAATCCTGAATTGGCCTTTGAACATTGGAACTAGCAGGCTGAATTAGAGATTGAAGGAGGCATTATGGCAGTTAGTGTTTGTGGCATGAGGCTTTGAGTTCTTGATGTCATTAAATGGTCCTAACAAAATAAAATATTGAGTGTGACTTTGCCTAAACCGAGAGGGTTTTAGGGAGCTTCCTCTCAGGCAACAGTTCTGCTGTAATAGCAAACAACACAATTAAAATTGTTATTCCTTTTAACATTTCAGACTGGAAATTTGGAGAGTGCCCATAAAAGGTACTATCTCATAGCCTTGTATTTGGATCTTGCTGCCTCTCTATTGGTGTTTCTAACCCATGTGTTGCCGGGAATCTGCTACAGGATGGGATGGTAAAATGTGCAGTTCACTAAAAGTCAATGTAATTCATTTGGAGGAAATGAAAAACCCCAACCAAACCCAACCCCAAAGTTCGGAAGCAAATTATTGTGAAAACAGACTTAGAATTCAAAGATTCCAGAGAAAGCCTTTGCTGGGATCAGGGCTGTGTCCACATCCCTTTCTCAGTGAGCAGCACAGGTGTTACTTGCTTTTGGGGACAGCTCTGTGAAGGAATTCTCTGTGTAGGTACCTCATCAGGGCCCAGGCTTTGGAACTGCTCACGCACAGCAGCTCCTGTGGGACAGATTTCTGAGAAAAAGGAGATCTTTGCAAATCTGGACACATCTTTTGGCTTAAAATAAAAGCTGAGCATTTTAGAAAATCTTTTGTACTAACCCCAGCCACGAGACATGATACGTTTTTAATACTTGCACACAAGATGAAGGTGTGAAGTAGTGATCAGTTTGCTGACTACAAAACCTGACCATTATCTCTGTGACACAGCTCAGTTTACAGCATCTTTCAGTATTACCACAAGGAAATTTAGCTTGGAAGCATCAGTGGTGAGCCTATTCTCATCAGCAGGTTTGAGAAGGAGTTAAGGTTTGAAAAGCACTTAGCAGATTTGAGTGCTAACACACATTCATTTTCCCGTGAGCAGGTGCCATTGTTTAGTACATCAGACCTTGCTCTGAGGGTTGAAGTTGTCAGGAAGGCAAGACCACATGTGACCTCTGACAGGTGAGCAGCTGCTCTGCTTCAGTTACAAGGCCAGTTAAGATGACCAGGGAGGGGACACTGAACAGCTCATTACTTGACAGTACATATCTAACCCCATCATAAGCAGATTAAAAGGGAAGAATTGATTCAAGTAAATTTTCCAAAAGTAATCTGGTGATAAAAAGTCTAAATAAATACTTCAATCATTTATTTATCATCAGTCTAATGAATACCTCCTACTGTGGTCCAGGACACCTATTGACATTCCTCTTTCCAGAAACGTGGGAGAAGCTGAGTCAGTGACAGCAGCTGACAGTGTTGTGTGCAATCACCCAGTAAGGCCAATTATGCCTTGTTTGTCACCTATTAGCTGAGCTGCCCAGTGGCATGGGGCCCTCAGGTTTTCTAAATTATGTCTATGAAAGGAATGTGGGTTTTTCCATCTCAAAGTAAATCCTTCCCTCTCTAAACCTTCTCCCCCAAATGATGTTAAACATAATTGAAAATTTACCTGAACCTTGTAAAAATTGCTTTCCTGTTTTTACATATTAACTTGATTAACTTCACCTGAGAGAGCAGCAGCTTATCAGAGCTGTTGTGAAATAGCCCTGACACTGGACAGACCTTGTGATACATTGGAATTGCAGAACTGCAGAATTAGTTTGTGTGACACAGTATTGTCCAATTCCCAAGTGCAGAATTTAGACAGAAGATTTAACATGCTAAAATAGTTTTAACTGATGTACATTTATACTCCACAGGGTGTTTATTCCTTGTCATGCTCCGTGGTCCTTGAGAAAGGTTTGATTTCTGTAGAGGTGCTCTCCAGTTTAATGCAGTAAAATTAATAAAGAAACCTTTTCGGGGCTTGGTTTGGTGCGGTGTTAACCATCCTGATCCTGATTCAACAAGGCACTGAAGCACATGCCGAATTTTCAGCCCTCAGGTAACACATAACCTCCTCTGTGTCAGTAGTATTGGAATAG
>NW_008664775.1:1916-7911 GCF_000695815.1 Acanthisitta chloris | reverse complement strand
CTGAAGCACTGATAAGCTAAACAAAGCACTTTTCAAAGACTAATAACCGGATGGGATTTGTAGCGTAAACAATGCTCCTTGTTAGTCACCAGTCCCCAGGGCATCCTCCTCACTTTGTTACAGAGAAATTAGCCCGAATGAAATGCTGTGTGTGATTTCCTGCCCTGGGTATGGCCACGCGTTCTGTGCCAGGGTGAGAGCTGTCATTTAGCATTTATCCAAGAATATATACACTGCTACAGTGTGATTTCGGTACCATTAAAGGTGCCAGACTAGCACATGCAGAAGCTGGAGCTGTTTGGTTATCCAGAGAACTGACATGGTGTAAGCAGCAACATCCTCTCCAGGCTGTCCTAGGAAAACGTCAACTCCCCAAAGCCCTGAGCACAGCTCTTTCTCTCCAGCCTTCTCCCAGCTGCTCTACTCTATGTGTTAAACGCATAAAGGCTAACAGAGATGCCAGTTAGTCCTGTGATGTTTGGACAGGAATGTTGATACCCTGGAAAATAGTTTGAACACATTAGATCTGTTCTAGCTTGGCCATTTGCGCGTTGGTTAGTGCTAACTCCAAGAAGGATGTAAATGGTTTTAATACAGAGGTGAAACCTCTCTGACTAAATAATAGCCAAAAAGATTATTTGTAAAGGTGGAACGAGACCAGGAGATTTCCTTCTGCTTGCCAGGGACTGTGTGCACAGTGCTGTAGCTCTTCTTCATGCCCTTACCACAGACATCTTGTTGTGGAAACTGGAGGCTGAACTCTGCACTGTTTCAATGAGCAGGATTTGGGGTGCAGGTTTTATGTCACTCTAAGGCTGTTATTGCTCAGTTATACAGTTCAAAGCACTTCCCCTGCCTCTGGGCACAGCTGGATGTAGGACAGGACGGAATCTGCAGCCTTCTCACACTTCTGACAGCACCCAGGATTTAAGGGGAAACTGAGACTTTATTTGGGTAAACTCACTGAGTTTGAGCAGAGAAAGTCTGTTAGATAACAGCAAGGTTCCCTTCACATAGCTCCAGAATACGTTGAGGAGAATAAGGGACACAAGGAGATCTCATAAACCTCTACGGATCTGTACATTAAATCAGCCAATCCATGATTGCTCCAGGCCTGCCACTCCTGTTGCCTTGTTGACTGTTTGGTCCCAGCACATGCCTGAAAGTTGCAATCCTGGATCCACTTGGTCCAGTTGTAGGTTGGGATTTTTTGATGCTAGATCTTTGGTTGAGTCCTTAAAGCACAACTGCAATGCCAGGAACAGTTTGCTGATAATGAGCTTGTTGTTTCGGCTTTGGAGTTTGAGCTGGCCAACACTTTCATGAGTGATTTTGCACAGCTGAAATGTTCCACCAGAGCCAACAGGTTTGTATGTGCCAACCACTGGTATTGCTGCATTATTAATTCCCAGTTGTACAAATCAGGTTTCTTGATCTATTCCACACAAGCACCTAACCAAAAATTCCACCTGAGAAGTACAGAGATGGGGAAATCTCTTTAAATGCAAACAGAAGTGACTGGCTGGGAAATCACTTTTAGCTTCAAGAGTGACCCCAGTGTAAAATGTAGTTATGTTAGAAATGCCAATAAATATGATTGCAACCTCCCTGGCACTGCTTAGAGAAAGCAGTCAGTGAGAGAGAATCAACCCCAGCTGCAGGACTTGGCTCTCCCTCTTTGGAATATGCTGCATCAAGAGAACCTTCAGATATGATAGAAAATGCCTGCAAAATTTCTAGGCAAACTGAGGTCTATTTTCAAAGATAACCAAGAAAAATGGCATTGATATAAAAAGGATGTGAAATGTGAACTCAGTTTTGACACGTGCAGGATAACTTGGTTATTTAATACATAAATGTTGCAGTATCAGAACAAACCATCTTACCCTTCACACACCCCTGTAGCTCTCCTGCTCCGTTAGCTGTGGTTGGGTCTGAAACATTGGGGTGTTACTCAGTATTAGTGATAGCTGTGACATTTTCCCCCAGTGTTTCTATTTCTGAACACAAACCCTCCAACCAGAGAATACTATCTAAATACTCCATTTTAAAACATGTCTTTTAGTAATTTTTGACACCAGCTTACAGCTGTAGAGGAAGGAATACTCTTCAATAACTTAGCTCCTAATTTTCCACTTAGAAATAACAAACAAGTTATGGACATTTTATCTGGAGAATCTTCTATGCTGATAATAATGTGTTGGAATAATAAGATAATGGTATGCAACAGGTACAATGGAGTTTTGAAAATGATTTTGTGTTTAGAGAGATTAGAGAGTATCAGAATTGGTTTCTCTGTGCAAGACTACATAGCAGTGCCCTGGCACAGAGTCATCTAAGGGATTACTTCTTCTGGGAAATGAAGTTTGTGACTTCCCCAATCCCTAAAAAACACATGGTCATGAGCTTACTCACAGAGTAATCCCAGACTGTGGGGAAAACTGGAGGTATCCAGTGCACAGTATTAAATAAATGTGAGGATATTCTTAGGATCAGAATCTACAAACCAAATGGCCTTGCTGGGACACAAACCCACGTGCCAAACTGGTGCTGTAGAACTCACAGCGTGGCTCTGCCTCTTGGACACACCTGTGGAAAGAGAGTTTGAAAGTGTTAATGTGGATTTGTTTATGACAAACACGTCTCTGTCACAGTTCATATCCCTGTCCTGCATTTTTTGTCACAAGCACCAACTGAAACTATATCTGAGACATTTAATACCCATGAGTTTGCAAAGCTGCTGCCATGACAGTGCAAACAGTTCCATGATGTCAATTAACGTCAGTTGGCTAATGCTGGAATGGCCAAAGCCCATCTTCACTTGTGACCTTGCTCACTAGAAGAGACAAGAGCACTAAAATAGAACCGCAGAGATCTGTGAGAAGGTAAATGAAAAGGCAGAAACAGGAAAGCATAGACAGGAGATTGAGAAATAGTAGAGAAGCAAGCAAGGGAGCAGGCTGCGAGGGAAGGGTACAGCAGCACAGTGAGGTCTTGTGGAGGAGAAGTGATGTGTAGGGGTGTAAATATTTCATTCTGCTCAAGTCACTGTTCATAAAAGTTCCCAATTCTGAGATGTTTCCCTGGGATAGTCAAGGTAAATCATTCCTTAAAGATGTTAACCATTTCCTCTCCTGCTCTTTGAAGCCAAAAGATACACTTAAAAGATCTGCTCACTCTTTTCCAAACACAGGAAGGGAGTTTTCCACCTCTGACCTGCTCTGTTTCCAGGATAGCTTTTTATGGAATTTAATGAGATATCACAACTTTGGGCTCTGTAGCACCTCTTCCATCTTTTCTGCTTCAGTTTATCAGTGTCTTCTTCTCTGACATATGATAAACCTTAACTAATATTGATTGAAACAGTTGCTATTATTCTTGAAACTGCTATAATAAACTAAATATTAATCTGTGTAGAAGATGTGATTTGTGCTCTGTATACACAGACTCACTGTGTCCCAAGGGCTGAGATAGCTGTATCTGAAAGTTTGCAACAAAGAAGCCCAGAAATTACTCCAGTTAAAACTCAGTTAATTACAAAACAGGCTAGAAATGCCTAGTTTTAATGAGATGAGTATTGCTTACCAGTATTGAGTCTGTGGGGATAAGAAAATGTTCACTGAGTTAAGATGTGCTAAGAAAAGTGTAAAGAAGAGCATAAATGGCTCAGGAATTCCAGGAATCCCACTGGCTTCAACAGCCTTTTATTTAAAGCAAATGTTCTCATAGTTGAATGACTTCCAAGAAGGGCCTCAAGTGATGAAAGTATTTCCATCTAATGTGAGAATACTTGAACGATGCTTATTCCATGTGAAGATATTGCCACCTGTCAGAAGAGTCTGGAGACAAGATTCCTTTGATGAGTAACCTCTGTACGAGACACCAATTTTCACAATTAATACACGAAATACCCAGAATTCCCACTGTTTTGATAATTAATGGATTCTAATGACTTTCATCTCCTGTAACTGCCAGACAAATTATTTCAGAGTACTTTACAGAACAGACACTTCAGTATCAGAGTGAAAAACTGTATATTCACCATTGTGACATTTCTGCCCTTTCCCTCAGGGCATAACTGACCTGGAAAGTACCACAGAGCACTGGCAGAGAAAACACAACGGGAAACACAAACCTGCACGAGACCAGCAAGGCAGGGAGAGTCTCCAGCCATGCAAACAATTCAGTTCACATCAGTGGCCTCTTTTTGAAACTCACATTTTAGGATTTTTAGGTGTTCAGTTATGCTGAATAAATTCCATTTGATTATAACAACTTCTAAATTGGCCACATTTGGAGAACAAACAGATAGTCAGTGCCTTGTTCATGAAAATAGGATAACTTCCAGTACACACAGGGCTTGATTCAAAAGGAAGTAGGAGAGCACGTGCCAGGAAGATGTTGGAGATTGTGACAGGACATGAGGGACATGTGGCTCACGGAATACAGCAGTAATCAAATCAGTTTGTATTGTGTGATAATTAGCTGCACACATTTTGGGAATTGGTTCCTAGTTTCTGCACCTGAAACATTCCAATATGCCTCAGCACCACAGAACACCATGGGGCTGACTGGATGCTCCTGAAGCATGCTCCAAAAGATGCTTGGGAAGTGCAGACCTCCTCAACTCAAACCAATCTAGCTACTAAATACGACTAATAATACTAAATAAATATGACTGAGCAGCCGAGGAGCATTTCCTGTCCAATGTTCTCTAATGGCAAGAAACATGCACATTACATAACTAACCACCAAGGGTCACTGTCTGGTGCTTTTACATTGATGCCTTTGTTCCCAAGAGTTTAGGAATTCCCTGTTGGATGCACTTCTGTGCATTAGCATTTTCCAACAACAGTATTTTTAAACTACCAGTGAGATTCATACGTGCCACACAAGGTATGGGAAAAGTATCTGGATATGAGGCTTTCTCGAGCCACCAAGTAATGCCTGAACTGAATATTGCTCATCTTGCTGGATATAATAATGGAAGTCCCTTGGAAAATAAAAAGAAAACCCTCAGGAACTGGATTGTTTCTATGAATAGCAATTAAATTATTGTAGCAAATGCTATTCTTCTGTTTTGTTAAGAAAGCTGGACAGCCCTCACTGAGACTGTCAGATGCTTTGTCCAGAAGGCAAGGAGTAAATAAATCCCTATTGTGAGAAGTAATTTAACCTGACTTTAAAAGGTAGTAACAGAGGATATTAGACATCAGGAGCCTGAGCTGCAGCCCTGGCTGAGGTGGAGTCCTGGCTAGCCTTCCCTGTTTCCAGAATGTTAATATAGGTCATAATCCTTGATTGGCACAAGCCCAGAATTTGCTGACAGACATTCCTGTGAGTTGCAGCTCATGAAGAAATCTCCAACCAGGCTTAAAAAATAAACCCAAACCACCTTCCTCTGTATCAGGCACATAAATCCCTTTGTTACTCCTTCTGCCCCACAGCTGAGCTCTAGGCACAGCCTCCCAGTGCCATGCTGTGTCTGACCAGCCCCTGCTTGGCTGGGACTTTGAAAGATGTTAAATAGCTGCACAGATTTCTCTGTGTGGCTGCATTTTATTTACTGTAGGTTCAGGGAAGCCCTTGCTGGGCTAAGAGTGGTTTGCCTGGGTGAGTGCTCAGTCACTCGGATGCAGCTGTCTGACCTGGATATAACAGACAGAGGCACACGGATGAGCCAATCCCTTCCGACATAATCCCAGATTACCCAACCTGCACGGCCTGCCTTGTTCTGACACAGCTCTCAGCCACGCTGTCTGCACTAGAGACAGTCTCTGACACCTGTTCATCACTGCCATCCCTTAGGAATAATCATGTCTGGATGGGAGTAACCCTGACACAGGGGTGTTAGCCCTCAAGTGGAAAACTCTTCTCTGTGGTAGTTTTTGCATGTATGGAAGATCATAGAATCGTAGAATTTAGGGGCTGGAATGGACCTTACAGATCATCTAGTCCCAACCCTCCCCGCCATGGGCACGGACCGCTCCTCCCT
>NW_008664775.1:0-1902 GCF_000695815.1 Acanthisitta chloris | reverse complement strand
AACAGACCATGTTTTCTGGGCCCTGAGAGCACAGACAGACCTGAACGGGCTCACCTGGTGCCTCCACCCACACCCTCAGCCCAGGCCCAGGCTCAGCAGTGCCACAGCCATGACTGTGCCTGGCCAGGGACTCCACTCATGAGAGCTGTGACCTGTGGACCGAATTCCCAGTTTGACCTCGGGGCTGCCTCAGCACTGTGCACCTGCCTGTTGCTCATGGGACTGTGCCTGACTGGTTACCCTCTCTGGGCCTGACCCTGACCAGTGCTTTACCTTGTATTCTGCTGCTCCCTGGCTTATGGAGCATAAACCCAGGGGAAAAAAGAAGGAGTTCACTGCAGAAACTGGATGGAGAAAAGAAGTTTGTGAGATGCGGAATCTGCTGAGAAAGAACACGTGAAGTGAAGCACTTGAAATGCAGAATTATATGGAGTTTTTGTTAAATGGTTTGTAGGAAATGGGGTACAGGTTGGTAGGGAAACACAGACATAGGGTGTGACACTTCTGAGAGGGAAAGGACATGGAATTATAGGAACTGTAAGAAAATGAAGAAGACTTAAAAAAAACAAAACAGAACAAAACTCAGTAGAAATTATAAAAGAGCAAAAATACTAAGAGACTAAAATGAGCATGTTCAACAGTACAAATCCAAGCACAGAGCTCTGTGGGATTTTACTGTAAAAACCTTTTATTCCTCATTCTATTTTTAATAAGGATTTAAGTTAATCTTCCATGGCAACCAAATCTCTTTAAGAACCTTTGGTGAAGGAAACAGTAATAAGGTTTCCATAAATCCAAGACCACTCTTGAGCCTTTATCAGTTCTGGACAGCATTAGGAGGGAAATATTCATGTAAATATTGTCCATGTCATCACCATAGTTTAATCTCTGCGAGTCAAAGGAGAATCAGTAACAGAAAATTAAAGTATGTCTTGAAGAATAGCCAAAAAAGATGCTATGATGCCTGTTAGAGCTATGATTCAAGTTATTTAGTCCACTCCTAGGCTGACCTAAACAGTGATGTGATTAATGCCACCCTGCACACTTCAGTGACAGCAGGCAATGTAAGAACAGTCATAAAACAAATTCAGCTAAGGAAAAATAATAGGTCAAATAATTAGTAAAAGAGGGAAGAAAAGTTAAGTAAGCTTTTATGCTGAAATAGCTGAGGGACAGAGTAATCACATCTTCTTAGAGTAGGGCACTGAGACTTTTCCCTGGAGTGTCTGAGGCAGAGTGTAAGATCCTGGCCCAGGAATCCACCAGATCTGATCATATAAGGTAAGTTTCTCCTACAAAACAAATATAGTAGAGGAAAGCGAGTGAATGGATTTTGGTGTGTGAAACAAAAAAAGATCAAACAAAAAAAGCTACTCCTACGTTTTAGCTCTCATGTAGTGAGCTACGCAGGCTGAAAGGAAGGCGCGTGGTGCCTGTCTGGTGGTGCCTGGCGCGCGGCGCAGGCGGTGCAGGGCTGGACGCTGAGCCTGGGCAGGGAGCGCTGCGCTCGGCAGGGCCGGAGAGCTCTGCTGTGGAGGGACAGGCACCTGTCGGGGGAGGCACAATTCACGGCTCTCACCCCCTCGCTGGCAGGGCGATGGCACCGGAGCCTGGCGTGCTTCGGGCTGTACCAACAGCGGCCGCTGAGCCCGAGAAGAAATGATATAAATTCAGAACAGGCAAAACTACCATAGCCCTTCTCACTCATCCTGTGGGACGGGGACACGTCGTCCCACCGGCACAGGGGCTAAGACAGCTGCTCCTCACCCCCGCGCTCCAGCGCTTTCCTCCCCAACAGGAACTGGTATTTGTGCTTCATTTAACAATGACTTTAAGCATTCCGCACTCCTGAAACGAACACTAGTGGCGGGCAGAGGACCACGGACCTCCCCACACAGGTAC
>NW_008664774.1:377-718 GCF_000695815.1 Acanthisitta chloris | reverse complement strand
CCGGTGGCGAAGCCCGACGACAAATGGGAAGTTGTAAGCCCGAAAGGGAATCTGAAAGTAAAACTGAAACGGACTTAAACAAAATCCGAATTACATATCTACCTGATCCCTATATTATCAAGGGATATCCTTGTATCAATGACGTTAAAATAGGATGTAGTAAACCCTCTTGCGAATGTTTTTTCCTTTGTCAGTCATAATTGTAAGGTGTGTAGAGAAGGCTGGTGGTCCCACTGCTATAAAGAAATCCCGCCAACAGGAATCTGCAACCCTTGTTGGCGTGAACAACGGGAACTAACAGACTGGATCCTGAAGATTAAAGCCCTAATTGGGGAAATGCA
>NW_008664774.1:0-305 GCF_000695815.1 Acanthisitta chloris | reverse complement strand
TCAATCCCCTTTATAGCAGAAATCCGTAAGGTAAAGTGTGAGAGAGAGCTAAGAGCGCTCTCTTGTGGCACACCTCAGATAAAACGGCATAACTGGGAGTCCTACCTTGTTCGGTTTGCAAGGTAAGGGACACCTCCTCTTCTGGCAGATTTCCCCTGCTGCCGAGAAGATGGTACCCCTCGTGGCTCGAAGCACCCGAGTCGACGAGCGAGGCAGAGGGAGAAAAGAGTGCAGAGGAGGGAGGCTCCCACTTGGAACAACAAGGGAATACTCGAGGAGCTCCCTAAGGGATGGTAACATCAGGA
>NW_008664773.1:0-214 GCF_000695815.1 Acanthisitta chloris | reverse complement strand
TTCCTGGAACTTCAGGGATTGTAGGGAATCAGGCATCCCCAGAATTTTGGGGGTCCCTGGAGAGATGAAGGTGATCCTGGGGGGGCTCTGTGGTTTGGGAGGTTTAGAGGCATCTGATGGGACTCTAAGGAGGTCCCCAGCACTGCCCTGATGGTCCTGGGGGTCTCGGGGCACACATGGGGTCCCTGGTGCCCTCTGGTCTGACCCCCCCTGT
>NW_008664772.1:3661-4929 GCF_000695815.1 Acanthisitta chloris | reverse complement strand
CCCTTGTGTCATGGCTGGGACATACCCCAGCTGGGGGACAGTGTCCTTCAGGGACAGCTGCTGGGAGAGCTTTTGCTTGGGGTGGGAAGGATAAACGAGTTCCGGAAAGTGGGAATCAAGTTGGAGCTGCTAGGCCAGGGCAATCCTAGTTCCCCTGACCCACAGCAGGATTGGCTGTGCCTGAGGTGGATCCTTTAAGGAAAAGTTTTACCAGACTCTGAGCCTGGAGAGAACAGAACTGGGGGGAGCTGGGGACACAGAGATGCAATCCGGTGCTCACAGCTGGAGCTGCAGGGAGATGGGCACCCTGATGGGCACCTCTGGGCATCCCAGCACCCTTCCCCTGGGCCAGAGCCCTGCACAGCCTTTCTCTTCCCTCAGCCCCCACCTGGGTGCCAGCACAGCTCGTGTGCCAGCCGGTGGGGGGGGGGGCGGATTTTTGGGGGCAGCAGGTGCCCCATGGTCTGGGACTCACCCTGCATAGTAGTTGATGGAGGCAGCCAGGGCATTCCCAGAGCCTCCTGGCAAGATGCAGAGAGGTTTCTTCATAATGTCCTTCCAGTCCGGACGCTCCATGAGTCCATTCACCACCTGCAGGGATGAAGGAGCTTGTGGTACCCAGAGGACCCAGTGGGCCTTGCCCAGCCCAGGGGGAGCAGAGCTCGTGATGCCCCAGGCCAGGGCAGGACCGAGGACATGGCTGCTTTGCTCCAAGCTAGGTGCCATCTCTCCTTTGCCATTCCCTGCCTGCCTTCTTGTCTCAGAGCTTGGCTCCTGCCCCAGGCACCCCGTTCCCCCAGCTCTCTGCCCAGCCCAGGCAGGGGGTGCCCCTCACCTCATACAGCAGCCCATCCCCAGACATGACCACCAACGTGTCCCACTGCGACAGGTCCTCATCCCGAACCTTCTCGTGTGCATGGTGGGGTCTCTCTGCCAGGGAAAGTGGAGAGATTTGAGTGTCACCCTCCATCACCCTGCCCTGCCAGCTGCCACCCCACACACAGCGACCCCAGCCCCACAGGAGTCCCAGCCAGGGCTGCAGGAGGTGAAGCAGTCACCAACTTGAGTGCAACCAACCCACAGGACCCAGAGCTCTGGTGATGCAGAGGGTACAAGGCCCTTGCAGGAGCCTGTCCCAGTGCAGCAGTGCCCAGGGAAGATCCCAGGGAAGATAGGAGGAGGAGGAGGTTAGGGAGCTGCTCGTGGACTCACCGGTGACGAAGATGGTGGTGGCGACCTCAGCCTCAGCCAGCATGGGCTGCACCACG
>NW_008664772.1:2737-3591 GCF_000695815.1 Acanthisitta chloris | reverse complement strand
GGCAGCACCCCATAGCTGTCACCTGGGCAGGGCAGAGGGGCTCAGGTGAGGCCATGGCACTGCCCAGGGACAGCTCTGTCAGCCAGGGCAGCGTTTGGCACAGCTCCACAGAAAGGGGAGCTGTCCCTCCCTGATCCCCACAAGCTCCCTGGGCGAGCAGGGATGGAGGGTCCCTGCCGGGAATGCTGAGCAGGTGGCAGAGATGAGACACCTGGGCCTGCAGGGACTCATCTTGAGCTTCCCTGCACCCAGCAGAGATGTTTTACACCCAGGGTGAGCCCTGCAGCACCCCAGCCACACTGCAGTGGGGGGATGAGGGCTCCAGGTCCCAACTCCCCACATCCACCCCAGATGGAGCAGGGCCAGGACAGACGGTTGCACTGGCAGACGGACACCTCAGCTTGCCCAGCTCCCCACGGGGCTCAGGTTTCACGTGCAAGGGCCTCAGTTGGGCTGTAATTACAACCTTGGCAGGGGTCCCATCCCTCTGCCCCCTCACTGGTTTCCAGTGATCACCTTCCCCAAGCCCAGTGGTCCCCGTGCAGGGAACAGGGTGAGCACACTGAGCTACCCTGCAAGGCAGGCACAGGGAGGAGGAGACAGGGCAGGACCCCCCCGGGTGCTGCCTGGGCACCCCAAGAGCTGAAGTGAGCAGGGCAGTGTCTCAGGCTCCCGCAGTGTCTCTGGAAATCCATGGCTCTGCAGGGTGAAGCAGGTTTGGAGAGGTTGGGGGTATCCCCACCCCAGAGCAGCCCCCCTAAGCCATGATCTGACCCCCAAAGAGGGGGTGGGAGCCCACCCTGGTGGGTGGGCTCTGTGGGACAGCGTGGGGGCTGTGCCTGCTGGCTCAGCAG
>NW_008664772.1:2517-2724 GCF_000695815.1 Acanthisitta chloris | reverse complement strand
TCTGCCAGGAGCTGAGTCAGGAAAGCAAAGGCATTTCCCAGCACTCTCCTGGGCCAGGAACCCCCTCTAAGCACTTGGAGGGTGGGGGTGTCTGCCTGCCCCCACCTCACCTGCACACACAGGTGATTTGAGCTGTTTGACACACAAGATAAACCTCCTCCTGCCGCCCACACCAGGGACAGTGGTGGGGAGAGGTGAGCCTGGGGC
>NW_008664772.1:2159-2481 GCF_000695815.1 Acanthisitta chloris | reverse complement strand
GTGACACCAGCAGTACACCAGCCACGGCCACAAGCTCCACAAGCTCCACAAGCTGCTTGTGGGGAGACACAACTGGAGCATCTCATCTCCATGCTCATCCCAGCCCTGGGAGCACACAGAGCTAGGCAGATTTCAGCGCCTTCCTCACCCCATGGAAGACCCAGTGAGGCTGTCACCCTCCAGGACACCTCCTTGTCCTCATGCCAGCTGCTTGGGACCTGGCACTGAGTGCAGGGCAAAGATCCACCCGTGACAGCCTTGTCAGTGGGGCTGAGCCTGGCTCTGGGTGCTGATTCCAGGCTGTTCTCTGTGCTGCCACCCA
>NW_008664772.1:0-2099 GCF_000695815.1 Acanthisitta chloris | reverse complement strand
CCCAGCCCCTTATCAGTGGGAGCCAGACACGAGGGGAACAGCTGCCCTCGGGGATAGCAGTGAAGCACCCAGAGCAGAGGCTGCTCCAGCTCAGGTCAGGGATAACAAGCAGCAATCCCAGCACTGAGCTGGCCCCACTCCCTCCTCTCCAGACCTTCCCCCACGGGCACTACCTCCCCTGCAGGCAAAGGCCTAGAGGAGCCCCCAGGCAGGAGTTTGGGCTCAAGCCTCAGCTCCTGGAGGCACGTGATGGGGAGCTCTTCTCTCTCTTTCCTCCCCAACCCTGGAGGATGCAGAGCAAGAGCATGAGGAACTTGAAGAACCCAAAAGCAGTTTTCAACCCCACAATGCTTCTAACCATGCTCACTGTTTCTCACACACACACACCAGAGTTGTAGACGGGTCTTGCCTGAAAATCCTGTCCAGACCTGTGTCAGCAGGACATGTCTGGGACCCCAGGGACCTGCTCCTTGGCTGGAGGGGAAACAAACCCTGCTCAGGGCACGGAGGGATGCTGTGACTCCAGCACAAGGGACAGAGTGCTGGTACCAGGGTGTGAATAGTGACGGGACGTGATCCTGCTGCAGGACCAGTGACACCAGCAGCACCAGGCTCAGCCCCACGGTGGAACTGCAGGGTGCTGGGTCAGAGCTGGAGCTCAGCAGCAGCGATGCTTGTGGGAAGGACACACAGATTTCAGCAGCATCCCTTCCCCTTGCGCAACCCCGGCCAGTCCCTGGCATCGCCTCGAGCCACTTCCCAGCACGGCACGGTCACTTTCAGCCTCAAATGCTGAGCAGACACTGAGTCAGCAGGAGGAAGGGGCTCCAGCTGCTGCCAGTCCACAAACTCTGCTCCAGTCCCTCTGCCCACATCCCCCCATGTGATATGTGTCCTAGCTGCACTCAGGCCGGGACCACACAGCCACAGCTCCGCTGTGTGCCCGCATCCTTCTGGAAACTCTCTGGGCACGAGGAACAAGCATGCCAGGCTGGCACGAGGCTGGGACAGACACTCCTTCCCACGGAGTGTCACCTCACACCGTGAGGGGATGAGCACAGCCAGGGGGTTCCCCAGAATGGGAGGCTGTGGCAGGGCCAGGTCCTGCTCACTGCTGGCAGCGCTGCCGACACGCTGTGACACCACGGCCCATGCCAGCAGCTCGATGGCAGCTTTCTGCCACAACCAGGGGCTGGATTTCCCCACCGGGACACCATTCCCTCATGGATGTCTGCAGGGTAGGACATGTTCCTGCCCACTGTGGGCAGCCCCAGCTCTGGGGGTTAACTGCTGAAGGACTTTTGTTTATCCCTTGGGGTAAAACAAGGAGGGGGAAGTTTCACCCCTGCTACAGCATTCCGCAGGGCTTTTATCCCAGAGGATGCTGGAGCTGAGATGACACCAGGATGGGATTGCTGGTGGCTCCCCAGGTCCCCTCCCCATGGGGAGAGGGTGGCAGGATTGCTCTGCACGGACTCACATGCAGCTTCCCAGCACAGCCTTATCTGTCCTGCACAGGCCCCAGTGTCACACGTGCAGGGTGTGGTGAGGGGCATTTTTAGCTCTGTCCCAAACTGGGGGAGGAGGTTTGCAAATCCTGCTGGCTCGCTGCAAGAAAAATAACTGCAAATTCCACACTGCCTTCTCCCGTCCTCCTTCCTCCAGCTCCCCCGAGGCCCCTGGGTGCAACGAGCTGCTCCTGCCCCAGCACCCTTGCACTGCCTGCTCACAGGGTGAGGGTTTGAAAGCACTCAGAGACTTCCAGCTGCAGAGTTCAGGCTGGAAATAGAGCTGGGGAACTGGTTTTGCCCTCACCCCATTCCATTGGATTTTTTTTTGGTCATTCTTTAGGAAAAGGAGCAGAAAGTTGTTTTGTAGCTGCAGGTCATGTAAAAAAAAAAAAGCTGCATTTTAAAATCCAAGCAGGGAAGAGCTGGGCTAAATGTGATTTGACAGGATCCCTCTAACCGCATGCCTCTTAATTTCCAAGTCTGATCAGAGCGACTGGACAGCCAAATAAATGAAGTAGTGCATATAATTGAATCTCTGCTCAGATGTTCAACTATCTGCCAGCGCGCCCTGCCCTGCCTGCGGGAGCT
>NW_008664771.1:0-1779 GCF_000695815.1 Acanthisitta chloris | reverse complement strand
GGGGAAAGTTCTCCTCTCTGAAAGCCCTGTAGTTTAGGAAAAAAAAGAGGAGAGAAGAAAAAACCCCCCACTATTCTGGGGATTCAATTAAGAATGCAGCAACACAATTCACAGCTCCAAAGTGTATACTGCTTGGATTTTGACCTTTTAAAACTCCATTAAGCTATGTAAATACAGTACAAAAGAATGTGTACTGTTCACAAGCAGTCTGCTGGCATTGGTTGGAAGAGGACCCACACTTCTCCCTTGTGTCATGTCGTCAGTGATCTGACACCGACAAAGCCTCTTTATTGATCTGCACAGAACAGACGCACCATGAAAGTTGTGTTATGGCTCCCTTCCCCTTTATTGTAATATCCCTTTGACTTAATTCTGATTTTGGGGCAGCCACACAACAGTGCACAACCTCTTCCCAAATAGCTAACTTAGAAACTGAATTAACACATTTGCTATTTAGACTTTGCTTGTTCCCACAGCCAGGACAAGGACAAAGGAACAAAGGAATGCTTATGTACATCTCCCATGACATCGCAGCTTTTCCATGTTTAAATTATCTGCCTTCCGCTCTACTGTAGCAGCTCTTTATTTTGTTTCTTCACATAAGCATTTATCTGATGCATTAGAAAGAATGAATAGTTTGGCAATCAAAAGGCCAGATGCAGAAGTAGTTTTATAAAGTAGCTGAATTATTTCTTGCAGATAAATCACCTGGGCCATGACCTTTTCCACTCCCATTCACCCATCTAACTTCTATTGAAAATGTTCACTGTTCTCAAATATTTGCCAGATAATTGATGGTGAGGAAATAAGTCAACACTGCTCCCAGATCACAGTCCTACCCCTGATATAACACAACAGTCTCAGAATAATCAATTTATGCACGTGGATTTTTAAAAAGTAAATAAAAAATTCTTTTCAAGCTTAGCTATATGAAAAAACTATTAGGAAGCCAAAGGTCCCAGGGTACATGGATTTCTTCATTAACTTTTGCTGTTCACACATCATATGCTACAACTGTTTTCTTCCTAAGTCTTTTTGGTAGTTTATTAAGTTTCAGCATCTTTCCCAGGACAATAAACAAGTGAGCAATCTAAGCATTAAATATAAAAAATTGGATTTCCAGACAAATAGTTCTGTCACAAAAATGGACCCACAGGACTAAAAAATGAAGTTTTAATTAAGGAAAAAAGTATAAAAGAAAACCTGAAAGTCTCCTCATAAATATAGTGACCTCAGCATATTTTTTTGACAAAAAAATCTGAACAAATTTTTTTTTTGCTTTAGCAAAATGCTTTGATGAAGTCTGAGGGGATATGAATCATATTTAGGCAGACCTCTTTAGAAATATACTTAGCATACAATGGATGCGAAATTGGACAACCAAAAGTTCCAGAATATGCTTGCACAGCCAAGAATGAACTCAGCTTTTCTTCAACTCATACCTGAGAAGCCAGGACCAAGAAATGTGATAGCTGAACTACTTTCCCTGGCCTTACATTGAGCTCAGAGCTGGCAGCACAGGTGAAGCATAAATGATGATGCTTAGGTGCTTATGTGTTACCATACCCTACCTGGATAGGAGGGAATTGGTAAGGAAATAATATACATTCATCCAGGCCTGTATATTAAGTGTGATTTTGGATGATCTCTTAAGCATAGTAAGCATTGTATGGAGCCTTTGTATTTGTAGAAGACCCAAGCATCCACCAGCATGGACCGCACACCCACAACCTCTTTCTCACTCTGACAGTTAGGAAAACATTGGCAGTATCATCCTAG
>NW_008664770.1:0-1405 GCF_000695815.1 Acanthisitta chloris | reverse complement strand
GCTGTGTTTTAGGGACTGGCAGTGGTATTCCAGTCCTGCATGGCCCAGCTGGGCCCAAGCCACTGCTGGTCACATCTCACTGGGAGCATCTGGCTTGGCTGTCCTTGCTGCTGTTGTGGCCCAGTAACAGATATCTCATTGCTGATGTGTGCTGAGTGCTTGCATTAAGACAAGGCTTTTCTGAATTTGCACTTGCTCAGGACAAGGAAATCCAATCCTGCATTATAAAGGTGAGTTACCCATTGCTTTAGCAAGCTGGTCCCAAGCAGAGTTTGGTGGACAAGGGCATAGGGTGGATTGCACTGGAGAGAATCAGCTGTCATTTTAGAAACTAAGCATCCAGCTTTGGTTGTATTTTACAGTTTTGGCTGAGCTGGGTTAAGAAGTTAGGCTGATAAGGAGCTGTGATTGTTGAAATGAATTTGTTTGGTATATGCACTCGAAATGCTTATGAATATATTACAGACAGAGAAGAATAACCACTCTCCAAAGGCTTTCTTGTAGATACTACTACAAAAAGGTTAGTTAAAGACACTTAATACAGTGGAAACTTGTTGGGAAAAAACCCCCAACAACAACACAATAGATGACGTAAAGGGCTAATTATTCTGTTCTCAGCAGAAAACTCATGAATGCCACAGTGTCCCACTAACAGCTGTTGAAAACAGACCTACACTGTGTAGTTTGATTCAAGAGTAAGTAAAATGCTGGGTGCAACTTAAAGCAGTCAAATACAAGCCTAATGGGCTTTGAGGAAGGATTGGAAGTTCCTGTGTTCGGGTGACTGTATCCCCTACACGGAGTAGGCTTGTGGATTCTGCCTGCCCTAAAATAGTGGATGGAAAGGACAGTCTTGAAAACTTGAGTGACAAAGAGCTGGCAGCTTCATTCTGTGGTGCAGCATCAAGGTCATTAGATGAATCTTGAAGAAATAAAAGGTAAGACTGAACTTTAAATGGGAGAACACTGCATGGAAAAGATAAGGCTTTTTAAAATGAGAAAGTAGGTATGATTGCTGTGTTTTATGGAAAAATTAAAGTGGGGTGTCATCACTGCGCAGTGGTAAACAGCCATTTCTGGGGTTTTTCTGGTTTTGGTTTTGACAGACTGCGGTGTTTTGGGTCACAGCCGTGAGCACCCTCTGCAGGGCACGGAAAGGGTTTCCCCCGGGACACCCTCTGACTCTCGCACGGTTCGTTCCTTTACCCTGACGGCTGGTCTGTCCCTCGCCGCGCTGCCAACATCGTGGGGCGAGAAAACCCAGGACAGTTCTGCCCATCGCGCAGAGCCCGCGGCGCTGGTTCCACTGCCCAGCGCGGGTCAGACTGTGCCTCACACCGCGGGTCAGACTGTGCTCACACCGTGGCTCAGACTGTGCCTCACACCGTGGGTCAGACTGTGCCTC
>NW_008664769.1:2123-4054 GCF_000695815.1 Acanthisitta chloris | reverse complement strand
GAGCTCAGCTCTGAGCAACCTGCTCTGGTGGAAGGTGTCCCTGCCCATGGCAGGGGAGTGGAGCTGAGATCTTTAAGGTTTCTTCCAACCCAAACCATTCTATGGTCTTTCACAGTGAAACCAGAAAGCTCTTTAGCTGTTTTGCCTTAAAACCCTAGAAAATACAGGAAATTTCAGGTTATTGTCTTGATGAATGTCTCCACGTGTCAGCTGAAAGTCTTGAACCAGCTCACACTCCGTGGTACTCGGGTCCTCTCCCTGCCAACCACCTCTAAAAGGCATTGTCGTGTGTGACTCCCTGTTGTCTGCCTTGCCTTGTGACCCAGAGAACATGCCAAACGGGGTAGTGCTGGATGGAGGGAGAGAGCTGCTGCCTTCCTGACATGCCCTGCCCCTCCAGCTGCTCTTTAGTTACCAAAAATGAAGGAGCTTCACTGTGTTGTCCGATCCATTTTTTCACCTCTCAGTTGTGCTGATTTAGGCTACCTGTTCCATGCAGTACTGCAGTCTCACAGGCTTTTGGGTGACTAACAGCATGGGTAACATGGATCTTGAAGTATGAAAGAGTGATGTGGAAAACTATAGTAACGAGGCAGCCTTGAAAACAAATTGAAGTATGAAAGAGTGATGTGGAAAACTGTAGTAACGAGGCAGCCTTGAAAACAAAAATATCTTTTAACCCATTGCAATTGATTTATGGGTTCTTATACATTACCTTTATTTTCTAGATTTCACCTCTAATAGAAATGGTGCATGGAGACCAGAGTTCACCGTGTCATTTCATTTTTTTCTTTCTTATTGGAAATTATATCTATAACATGTTAGATGTGAAAATGGTTGAAATTAAAATTTAAATAATTTCTGCTTTTGCTGAAATTTGGCTTTTGCTGTGACTGGTAAGAAACAATCCCACTTGTTATCCCATGGTGTACTTCCATATGAAATAAAAAAATAGCATTTACCCCCAGATCTGAAAGCAAGTAGGAGAGGTTGTGAACTTTTGAAACATAATTTGTCATGGTAGAGGTCACAAGCAGGTCCAGCCAAGGCACTCACCATCCCTGGGCTTGTTCAAGGCCAGGTTGGATGGGACACTAAGCAAACTGGTCTAGTGGAAGGTGTCCTTGCCCATGGCAGGGGATTAGACTGGAGCATCTTTAAGGTGCCTTCCAACCCAAACCATTCTATGATTCTGTGCAATATTATAATATAATATAAGGATGAAAATGAGGCCCAGTATATCTAAAATCTCACTTTTCTCTTCTGAAATATCAGCAACTTTTCTGAATTCAAGGGAAATGACTTCTGTCAGTTGTTATGTTGCTCAGACATACAGCCAACATTTGGTATACTAAGCATATTGGCTTTGAATGCTTTTTACTTGGAAAGATGGAAGGCTAAATCTTTCTCCCTGAAACAAGTATTCTGAGAAACTATACCTAGTGATGGCACTAAAATATACCTCCCTGAATGCTCTGGAGAAACTATATACATATCTGTTTACCATAGGGTTTAAATTCAAGGGGACAGGAGGGTGTCTCTGAGTCCTTCTGTTACTTTTTAGGTTATATCTCTTTAACAGCAACAGACAAATGCATTTCATGCAGAAGGCAATGCCACAGAAATGGGAAGAATGTACAAAATTCCACCTCCAGCTCTGTGTGGTGGGACTGGGGCAGAAAGAAGGTCAGCAAGTTTGTGGTCGCTGAGGGTTGTCAGCGCCAGGGTTCCGCCAACCCATTTAGAGGAACATCCAAAATAGAAATTCTGCAGAAATGAAGGGAGAATTTTTAAGACCTTCACCTCTATTTCAGATACTGCTGTCAGTTCCAGCAGTTTTAATCTTACAGCTACCTTTACTCTAAGCACTGTTTCAGCCTGAGGCTTTACTCCCTGGTCTGTTGGTTTTAGCTGTTTCTTTGTATGAAGCC
>NW_008664769.1:0-2090 GCF_000695815.1 Acanthisitta chloris | reverse complement strand
ATGAGACTACCAATATGTGATGCTCACTACATTCATGCACTGTCCCCTAAACTGAAGAATAAGGGCTTCTCTTAGTTCAGCCTGACCAGTGAGCTTTAAGGAAAGTAAGGAGAGAAAATAAAAATAGTTTGCAGAATGGTTTAACTTGGAAATGACCACTGAAGGCCATAGAATCTGACTCCCTGCTTGCAGCAGGGCCATCCTGGGTCAGCTTGCTCAGATCCTTGTTCACTCACATTTTGAATGTCTCCAAGGGTGGTGGTTCCACAGCCTCTCTGAACACTTGTTCTAGTCTTTGACTGCCCTCATGGTGAATTTGTTTTGATTTGTTTCTGTTTGGATTTACCCATATTGGAACAGGCTCCCTAGGGAATTAGTCATGACCCCCAGCCTGGCTGAGCTCAGTGAGCATTTGGACAGCACTCTTGGGCACATGCTGGGGTTCTTGGGGCTGTCCTGTGCAGGGCTGGGAGTTGGACTGATGATTCTTTTGAGTCCCTTCCAACTCAGGATGTTCTATGTTTCTATGATATTTCAGCTTATGGGCATTAATCTCAGCATGATCTCAACATTACAATAGTTGAGATGTGTCTAAAAGATGGAAAAATGTCGGCTGTAATTGTATAAAGTCACTGGGAAATCAGAAGAAATTTGAATGGCAAGAAAATCTTTATGTACTTTATGAACTTTATTAACTTTTTGTTACTTTTTAACATATATCACTTGGTTTCTTGATAATCAAGTGGAGCTCAGCCATTAGCTATTACTGAACAAGTCCAAGACCAAAGAACACTATAGGAAAAGAAAAATGGGTTAATTCGTCTGTGTGTGATCTCCTTTATTTTTAAAGTCGCTTTCACACCTAACATTTACTGGTGCGTAATAAACATGGTCATAGAAGGTTGCTTCAGAAAAATGGGTTAATTCGTCTGTGTGTAATCTCCTTTATTTTTAAAGTCACTTTCACACCTAACATTTACTGGTGTGTAATAAACATGGTCATAAAAGGATGCTTTTACTAGTTTTCCTGTTTAGTGGAATATATTGTCTCAGTTCTACTGCAACATAACTGTTGAGTTGTATTAACTTTTTAACAAGGCTATTACCTCATTAAGAAACCTTATTAGCACATCCCCTAAATGGGCTTGTTGCATATACTGATTTTCTGTTGCACTTGATAGTATCTGAATCAAGGCTTTGATCCAGGAGTTGCTGTACTGCTCATCTTCAGAATAGCTCTGAGCTCACTTTTGGTTTTATCAGTTTCATCTTCAAGTGCTGCTTTAATAGCCTTTTTGGCTGTTCCTGTTTGTTATTTCCACCCTTAGGGCACTTTTTCAGCTTTCTTGTACTTCTGTGCAGGCTTAGAGCATCACCAACCACCATTTATGTAGTTCCTGCTCCCTCCCTTCCGTTATTTTTTTTCCCCCATCTGATTCAGCATGGTGTCTGCTATCTGGGCATCAGAATTATTCCAGGCTGGAGCTGATTTTCTGGAGGACAACCATGTTCAGCTCTTATTTAGCACTGCTTTAAGTTCTCTGAGACCTTTCTCAGACAGCTCAAAACCTCTTTGTATATGTGGCTGTTCGCTGAGCCCTTTGCTAAACTCAGAATATATTCCCAATGGACCAGACAGTTCTGGCTGGTTTGTTTGCATAGGCAAAAAATACTCTCTTGGTTCAGACATGTACAAGCTTTAGCTAATTACCTGGACAAAACACCCTTGAGCAAAATAAGTATTTTCTACTCAGCAGTTTTCCTATACAGGTATAAAAACTGTCATTCAGAGAAGACATCTAGATGTCTGCTGGCTGCTGAACTCTGTGGGGTTACTTTGCTCTCCATTTTTCACCTCCCAAAAAAATGAGAAGACAAGACTTTTTTTTTTCTTCTTCGCTCTTTGTTTTTGCATAGCAACTTGTCTGTGTTGTCACCTCAGTTACATGTTAAGGTAGTCAGGATTAACATGTCATTACCATGAACTACTCTGAATAACATGTCCCCCACTCCCTACCATTGGTTTTAACACCTGAAACATGCAGTGTGGTTACAAGTGCCTACATAAAGAAAGTTATGCTTCAACTCTT
>NW_008664768.1:0-768 GCF_000695815.1 Acanthisitta chloris | reverse complement strand
CCAGTCCTCCCCAGTCTCTCCCAGTCCTCCCCAGTCCCCCCCAATCCCTCCCAGTCCTCCCCAGTCACACCTGTCCCCCCAGTCCTCCCCCCGTACTGGGCTGGGTGCGGCGCCCTGATAAGGAGGGTGTGGGAGCACTGGGAGGGCAGGGACAGCCCTACTGGGAGCACTGGGAGCAAGGGTGAAGGTTGCACTGGGAGCGCCGGGTAAGGATTGGACTGGGAGCACTGGGAGTGGAGTAAGGGCTGGACTGGGAGGGCAGGGACTGGCTGTACTGGGAGCACTGGTAGCAAGGGTGAAGGTTGCACTGGGAGCGCCGGGTAAGGATTGGACTGGGAGCACTGGGAGTGCGGTAAGGGGTGTGCTGGGAGCACTGGGAGTGGAGTAAGGGCTGGACTGGGAGGGCAGGGACTGGCTGTACTGGGAGCACTGGTAGCAAGGGTGAGGTAGCAAGGGTGAAGGTTGCACTGGGAGCACTGGGTAAGGACTGTACTGGGAGTGCTGGGAGCACTGGGATTGGGGTAAAGTCTGTACTGGGAGCTGTGTGAGAGCTGTGCTGGGAGCACTGGGAGCTATTTAAGAGCTGTACTGGGAGCACTGTAAAAGTTACACTGGGAGTACTGGGTGCAGGAGTGAGGGGTTATGGTTGTACTGGGAGCACTGGGAATGGAGATGGCAGGTACTGGCCATACTGGGAGCTGGGTAAGGGTTGTACTGGAAGTACTGCTCATACTGGGAGCGCTGGGGATGGAGGTATTGGATACTGGG
>NW_008664767.1:0-16702 GCF_000695815.1 Acanthisitta chloris | reverse complement strand
TGCAGGGTTGGGGTGCAGCGTTGGGGTGCAGCAGGGCTGGGCTGCAGCAGGGCTGGGCTGCAGAGCTGCTCCTGCTGCTGCTTGCCCAGGGCCAGTTCATTAGCATTTGTGCTTCTCTAATCTGTGAGACAACACTTGGGATGCGGCTGGAAGGCTTTGAAACTGTGAACAAACTGACAAATATCTTACAGGGCTATTATGTACTTTTGTATCATGGAAGTACCACTAGCCTTGAGCTAGGGTGCCCTGTCGTTACTAGACCATGGCACTAAGTGCCACATCCAGTCTCACCTTGAAAACCTCCAGGGATGATGAATCCACCACCTCCCTGGGCAGCACATTCCAATGCTGAGCACTCTCTCTGGAAAAAATCTCTTCTAATATCCAACCTAACCCTCCCCTGGCAGAGCTGAGTCTGTGCCCTCTTTCCTGCTGCTGGTTGCCTGGGAGCAGAGGCCAAGCCCTGTCCCCTCCCGGGTTGCTGGGTCTGGGTAACGAAGGTTTTCCCTTCCTGCAGCTGGTGAGACTCCCGAGTCTAGCAAAGGATTTTCTCTCTGCTCAAGAGAATCTTTCCACTTCTCACTGCTGCCTCTGCATTTAGGCAAGCAGCTCCTGACCACACCAGGGTCAGGTTCATACTATCCAGGAATGTCATGATGCCACAGTGATCATCTCCCTGCGGCGCTGATGGAGCAGCTCCGGGAGGTGTCTCTCCTGTCCTGCCTGATCAGTAGGGACCAAACCCACCTTTCCACTCAGTTTTCCTCCTCATTTAGCATTTCCCCATCCCAGCACTTTCCCGGGTCCCGTGGAAGGCATAATCAGCGATAATGCGTTCTAGCTGGGTAAAACTGGGCGGGCAGACACAGCTGGAGCTGGGGGGGAGGAGAGGAGCACCAGGAGCTCATTAGGGAAGGTGCCTGGCGGGGAGCACATGGTCTGCAGCCTTTGTGCCCTGGAGCAGAGCAGAGGGAGCTCCTCAAGACCTGTCCTTGTGCCTGGTGAGTTGGTGGGGGCTCCTGGAGGGATGCTGTGTGTCCCCAGGACCCTGGGAGTTGGTGGGGACACCCGATGGATGCTGTGTGTCCCCAGGACCTGTCCCCATCCCTGGGAGTTGGTGGGGACACCCAATGGATGCTGCAGGTCCCCAGGACCTGTCCCCATCCCTGGGAGTTGGTGGGGACACCCAATGGATGCTGCAGGTCCCCAGGACCTGTCCCCATCCCTGGGAGTTGGTGGGGACACCCAATGGATGCTGCAGGTTGTGTCCCCCCAGGGCCGGTCCCCAGCCCTGGGAGTTGGTGGGGACACCCAATGGATGCTGTGTGTCCCCAGGACCTGTCCCCAGCCCTGGGAGTTGGTGGGGGCTCCTGGAGGGATGCTGCAGGTCCTGCTGCCCAGCTTGGGGGAGACTTGTGCTGTCAAAAGGGTTTTGGGAGTTGAATGAGATGGTGGAGTAAGAATTTTACTTGAAGGTAGTGTCTGTCTTGCTGAGGATTGAGCACGGGATTGGGTAAATTGCTCTGGTCAGGGTTAGGCTCTGTGTCTGTTGTGCCTCTGTTTCATTTGCCTCTGAGATGTGTTTCACAGAAGTTTGCTTTCCTTACCCTGTTAGGTCTCTTGGCAAAACTCATGTTATGTAGATAATATTTTGTTTTCCTGATGATGTGAGTGTGTACCCGGAGTTAATTGCTGGCCTGCTGCTGAGTGTCCTGCACAGGAGCTGTTTGTGCCTCTGAGTGTCCTGCACAGGAGCTGTTTGTGCTGCTGAGTGTCCTGCACAGGAGCTGTTTGTGCTGCTGAGTGTCCTGCACAGGAGCTGTTTGTGCTGCTGAGTGTCCTGCACAGGAGCTGTTTGTGCTGCTGAGTGTCCTGCACAGGAGCTGTTTGTGCTGCTGAGTGTCCTGCACAGGAGCTGTTTGTGCTGCTGAGTGTCCTGCACAGGAGCTGTTTGTGCTGCTGAGTGTCCTGCACAGGAGCTGTTTGTGCTGCTGAGTGTCCTGCACAGGAGCTGTTTGTGCTGCTGAGTGTCCTGCACAGGAGCTGTTTGTGCTGCTGAGTGTCCTGCACAGGAGCTGTTTGTGCTGCTGAGTGTCCTGCACAGGAGCTGTTTGTGCTGCTGAGTGTCCTGCACAGGAGCTGTTTGTGCTGCTGAGTGTCCTGCACAGGAGCTGTTTGTGCTGCTGAGTGTCCTGCACAGGAGCTGTTTGTGCTGCTGAGTGTCCTGCACAGGAGCTGTTTGTGCTGCTGAGTGTCCTGCACAGGAGCTGTTTGTGCTGCTGGAGAGCTGATGTGAACACAGAATTAACAGGTGCTGGGAGAGCTCTGGGTGTGCTGCTGGTAGAACTCAGATCAGTCAGAGGACTCTAGGAGCTTGTAAGACACATGTGAAAACGTTGTGTGCTCTTGACCTTAGCAAGGTGCTGCCTGTTATCTGCTGGTTTCCACGTGGTTGTAAGCAAGGATTAATCGGTGTTCAGGAGCATTTTGGAGTTGGGCTCTCACAAGTTCATTTGGGTCTGGTTTAACTCTGCACTTGGTATTTTTGGCACCCTTGGGTTGTAAGGCAGTGAGTTTTAAAGCTGGTCAGAGTCTGAGAGGATGTTCTAGCTAACTCCTGCTCAGAGCACTGTGGTGTGAGTATTGCCTGTTGTTGAGCTGTAGTAGCTGCACATAAAGAGGATTTACTCTATGCAGCACAACTTTAGAGTGGTTTTCACTGCAGCTCTTGCTTTGGTGATGTCTGTGCTGTTCCTGGCTCTCCCTTCCATAGCATTTACTAGTTCATTCCTTCTAGTTTGTTCCATAGATTTATATTTCCATGCATTTTGGTAAGTGCATGACAAGAATACTGGAAAGAAACAGGAGTATCGTAGTGGTAAATAAGCTGCTTCATAGTGAGGTGTTTTTTTCCCCACATCTATCTTAAGCAACAACTTTTAGGTACTTTGCCAATTCCCTTGTGGCTTGATCCTTTGCTCAAAAGTTTGGGGATGATCAGCCAGGAATTATTGCCCAAAAGAAGCCCCTGACCCCCCTCACTCCTCCTTCTGGGGGGAACCCAATGCCAACCACAACCAGTTTAGCCTCTGAGATTACATCTGTCCTTTGTGGTGTTCAGGTACAGTTCACACTCTCAGTGCTCATCTGCAAATGTCTCAGTAGCAAATCGTGGCCTTGGTTTTGTTCATCAAGTGGCTCCAGGGGCAGCTCAGGCTCGTGGTGTGTGTGATGTGGCTGAATCCTCCCAGAAATACCAGCCAGGCAGAGGTTTGTGTGTTAGGAGTTTATGACCTGTATAAAAATGTCAGGTCAAACAGCTGCCTCCTAAATAATTCAGGGTATTGATAGAATAGTGACTTTGAGGATGGAGATACTGGATTTAACCCTTTCCAAGGGAGCAGGGAGGGAGATGGATGTGCTGTGCTTGGGTCCAGCTGGATCATAGCAGGAGCCTTAACATTACAGGGAACCTTTAAGCAGTAGTTTCAATTAGGATTAAAAGTGAGGGATAAAATTGATTTGACACTGATATGGCTTTTAAATTTAGTTCATTTTTAGTAGAACTGGCTAGAAAAAAAAAACATTAAAAATGGGTTTACTTGCTTAATGCTCAGTGTTTTTCTTAAGAGGACAAACTACAGTCAGTTGGTTTTCCATGTAGAACAAATACACTTGACAAAATTAAAACTTCTATAGAAACTTCATTTCCTTAAGACATTTAAAGAAAAATAGTGAGTTGCCTTCTGCCTATTATTTCTCTTCAACACTTTCTCTCCCCCTTTGTTGCAGCAATAATAGAGACTTCAGCCCCAAAGTCAGTCTGATTTATGTAGATGTAACAAAACTGGTTTGTGCTTTGCTGCTTTGCCTCGAAGCTGCACTTGACCCCAGGTTTAGTTAAATATGTTGTTTAAAGAGAACTGTGGTGCAGGCACAAAGGGAAGGAGCTTCAAGTTGTGCAAGTTTTAAGTGTCTGTTTGTCTCGAAACACACCAAGATATTCAGCTCAGTCGTGGGGGAGATAGAAACTGATACACACAATGTATTTAACAGAAACACACAATGCATTTATACCCATTGTGCCATGGAAAAAACCACACTTGTACCACCTTTCAGAGCCCTCAGCATTCTTGTGAAGCATCACATAAAGTTTTCTACAGAAGCATTTAAGTAAATACTTTCTGTTTACACCCTGAACATTAGCATCTTAGAAAAGCTATTCGTAACATCTAATATTTTTCTAGTTTTTTCCACCTTTTGGTGAAATTGTTGCTCTACTGTTGACTTTCCAAAGCATCTTTCCACATTCCCAGTCCTGGTGTGGCAGCCCCAGCAGCTCTAGGTTACCAGTAACAAGTGGTTGGTGGAACAATGTGGTGAACCAAGTGCCTTGGAGGCTGTGGAGCTCCCAGGAGGGGATCAGAGCCTGTAAATAGATAAACAGCTCTGCTCTGGAAGCTAACACAAATTATCTGTGTGCAAAAGCACAGCCTGCAGTTCTCCTCTGCTCCAGGAGGTCAACAGCAACAGCATCTGGGACTGAGGTGCTAATTTTTATAGGTACATTCATGAATGGTTTTGGGTTACACAGGGTGCAGATGTAAGGACCAAGAGCTGCATGGGGGATTTCTTTTCCTGCTTAATGGAGTCAAACTGGTTGTGTGATGAAGATGGATAGGAGCTAATAATGGCAAAATTGATGACTGAAATGAGGGGGAATTGTTGATCTGACACATCTGCAGCAGTAGAAGCCAGTGAAGGAGTAATTTATACTCATACTAAATGAAAAGGAAGGGATTTTGGCAAATCCTTTGCTTATTATATTTCCTTTTCTTTTCCTCTAATTTTCCCTGCAAATAATACTGCTTATTCATGATGCTGCTGCAGTAATTGAACTCCTGGAGGGAGAGGAGGGGAAAAAAGCTCCCCATATAAATTACTCCTTGAGACCTGTTCTGTTTTGACAGATGTCAAGGCTGGGGAGCTTAGCTTGTTCTCCTGTTGGTATGGAAAGGGCTTGGTATCACTGGATGCAGACTAATAGCATACTGTGCTTCTGAATGTGGACAGATTGCTTTACAGCTCAGGTTTTTTCCCTTATTTTCTTTTCCTAGTCATAACCTACTGACTCTGAGAGAATAAATGAAGAAAACATTCCCTAGTTCTTTTGCAGAGTGTTGCTCCAGGAGTGGGAAGTGAAAGGGGAAGGGAAAGGCAGTGCCTGAACAACACTTGGGGTCTGTTGTGTTTCTGGTTTAATTTGGGAGAAGAAAATGAGTTTAAAAGTTGCTGAAGTCTGAAGGAAGCAATTTGCTGCTTTACATTAAGCTCCCCTGGTCTTACAGTCGGTAGGTGCTGGGAGCTGCTGTGGGTGATAAACACACGTGGCCTTCACCTGAATCTCTTGCTTCAGAGTCCTTTAGGCTTAGTGTTCAGGACTTGAGCATTAAATAGATGACAATAAGCTAAACAAATGGATTTTCTTCTTGTCTTCATGTTCTGCTTACACTTGTGACAGCTGGGACAGTTCCATCTCTGCCACCTTTATGGCACATGTTCCTGTGCTTTATTTCACATAGGAAGTGTTTCCTCCTGTTATTTCCAACAGCCTTTCTGGTTTTGTTCCTGTTCTTAGGCTTTTGGCTTTATCTCCTGGTTGCTGTTCCTATATACTTAGTGATGGAATTGCCCTGGGCAAGAAGTCCTGGATGCTGTTTCCAGGGAAGGGAAGTTTATTGTACCCCAGTCACTAATGACATTGTTCAGCACAGGTTTTTGTGAGGCTTTTGCTGTTGCCATGTATACTATCAATTTTATGACTCTGCTTGCTCTGCACTGCTTAGAGCAGCTGAATAAGATAAAAACATATTTTTTTAGGTAGGTTTCTGTTGGATATTCATGTAGAGCTTCCAGTTCTCAAAACACTGTACATAAACACCTTTCCTCGCTGTTAAAATCAAGGTGCATTTTGTGGGAGTTGCTTCCAGCTTTCCCTTGTGGCATCTAGGCCCTGCTGAATTGATTGTCTTGAAGATTGATTATGCAACAGTTCTGGTTAGTCACAACTCAGCTTAAAACAGGAGGGGTTTTTTTTCCCTCGAGGCACTAGGAGAGGCATTTCCTGAGACACTCACTGCCTTCCCAGGGAGACACTTCTCTCCTGCCTTCATCCTGGGCTGCTGCTGAGCAGCTCATTGATGTGGCTCTGCTGATTTTTGGAGCATTAATAAATGGGAATACAACTGTCCATGGCCTGTTGAAACTTAAGGTCTAAATCTTTGCTCCTCAAGACTCCAGAGAACCATGGACTAAAAAAATACCAGGTTTTAAACTAAAGAGCTGCTCCAGAGAACCATGGACTAAAAAAATATCAGGTTTTCAACCAAAAGAGCTACTTGCTCTGAGGCACCTTTGAGAGGCTCAGGCTCACCTGGCTGTGAGCCTCCCACAGCAAACAGCCCTCAGGGTGTGCTGATGGGGCAACCTGCATGTCTCAGAGGACCTTTCTCTCCAGCCTTGCCAGCTTTGGCTCTTTGTGGTGTCACTGTCACATCTTCTGTTCATCCTACTTTGATCCATGTTGGTGGAATAGAGCAATATAAAGTTAAATATCTTATTCACACTATTTCTTTGTCCATGAAAGAAGGGGGAGAAGCCCCAAGGATGTCTATTTTATGGCTGATGTGGACATGCTAAACTTCAAACCCTCTGCAGGCTTCCTGTGTCTCTACACTGTGTGACCTACTTGTGCAACTTCTTAGCAATCTCCAAAGAAACCAACTTGGAAAGCAAAAGACCTTGTTTTTTTTTGGAGAACATGGTGCTGAGGGAGTATGTGGGCGATCTGAAATGTCTCTGGGTTTGCAAGGACAAGGAACAAATTAAGCAGAAGCAAAACAAACAATTTAACGGTGATGGAGCTGCAGCAAGGAGAGGCTGTGGGCGTACATCCATTTTCTCTTGCTGGAGAAGATGATTCCTCCACACAGAAGGTCACAAAAATCTCTCTGCTGAGCACTGGAAGACAATTTTGTTAGAAGTTGAAAATGGTTTATTAGCAGTAAATATTTAAGGCCTTAATTTATAGCAATCAGGGGACTATGAATCCATCCCTTAGCTTGCAAATAAGCACTAAATTGTCACCTCAAATGCAAACCAAACATGCAAAATGAACTGTCAAGCTTGCCAATTATTAGGGGTTGTGGAGACATTAATTACTCAGTCCCTGATCTGGTTTTTTATCACCAACCTTTCTTGTTTGGAGATTTGTAATTGGTTGCAAGTGATTAGAGAGATTTCTGATCCCTTATCATTTGTGCTTGTGACACTTCAACCCCAGTAAGGAAATGTTTAGTATAGTGGAGTGATAGGAACAAGAAATGAAGGGGAACTAATGGTGTTCTCCCTTCCCTGGTAGGCAGAGCTGGTTGACTTCTGCTGGTGTTTTCATGTGAAGAATCACTCAGCTATGACATTGGACAATCCCCTTTGTGCCTTTCCTTCAGCTGAGGCAGCATTGGCCAAGCAGAGAGTGTGGAAATACAGAATTATTAGAAGATCCCATGTGGTTTTGTGAAGCTGTGGTGGACTCTGAGTGGGTCATGGGCTGGTGTTGGCTTGGAAAGCTCTCACACCCTCAGCTCCCTGAGCAGGAGTGAAGTTGAGGCTTGTGGGTAACTTTATCCAGCATTGGAGCTACTACATGGGCTCTTGGCACCTCTTTCAGGTGGTAAACCTGCAGCTTGTGGTGGTGACTAAAATGTGGTTGGTAGTAAAGAGTTGGTTCAACCCATCCCCTTGTGCTGCTTGGAGAATGAGGTGATGGTGATATATCTTGGTAGTGAAAAAACACAAGTAAAATCCTGATTGTCTCTGGGGGGAATTTTCCCTCTGTGTCCTCAAAGCCTGACAAGTTCAGCTGCAATAACCTTTGGGAAGTTGATGTGCTACATGCAAAGGAGGACAGGATCTCTTGATCAGCAGTTTGGAGCTGGAGGCATCACTCACAGACAGTGAAAAGCAGTTTAATGTGTTTCATTACTCTGCACGTAAAGCAGAAAGGTGATGAGCACATCATCCTCTCCCAGTGCAGCCTCCTGAGCTTTCTACTCCTGTGTGGACTCTTTGTCTGAGTGGGAAAACAGCCTTGGAAGAACATCTCTCAAACAGGTGTCTCTGGGCACAGCCAGGAAGTTCTGAGCCTCTTCTGTGGGAGCAGGGACCCCCATTTTAAGTAGTAAAAGACCATTTTAAGGGTTATTTTAAAAGTTTAAGGGTTACAAAAGACAATTTCAAGGGTTAAGTTTAGTCTGTGAACCACCCGGTGAATCACTTGGAGGTTTCTTTGACACTCTCTCCAAAGAATTGTGCTGTCTGTAGATGTATTATCAATATTCAGCCATGACATTAGGTCAGTGTGTTTTCATTTGTGAAGGAAATGGCATTGTAAAGGCTGCAAATCCAATGGAAGTGTGTAGTGTTCATCCTCACTTGCTGAGACCAAAGGACAGTTTGAAATATTAATTTTGCACGTTGTTGGTTAAAATACACCACAGGATCTCTATTTTGACAGCATTTGGCTTGGGAGCTAAACCCATCAGTCCCTGGGGGAGCTCAGCAATGGGGATTAGGCTGAGTTTTGCTCCCTGAGCTAGATGACACTTGCACGAGGCTTTTGGCTGACTCACCAAACTGTTTAAATGCACAGGAAATGCTTCTGCCTGTGGATTTATCTTGCAGCTTCAGAGAACTCTTTTCTGTTGAGCTCCCATAATCAATCCATTGTGTTAATGACAATGTTGGGATCATGAGCAGGAGGCAAACCAAGGACACGAGTGTTCTGTGCTGTCTGGGCTGCAGCTGGGACAGGGAGCTGGTCCAGGTAGCAGAACTGGATGGTGCTGGGGAGCTAGCATTGCTTTTGGGAAGGCAGCAGAGCCCGGAGCAGGAAGGAGGTGGATGCTGCTCTGAGTGCCCTCAGGAGCAGGAATAGGGATGGCAACAGCAGTTTCAGGGAGCATCTTTCCTCCTGAAGGTTGGCAGGACTGCTGGAAGTCAGCAGGAGCAGCTTCAGATGCAGTTGGTTATTTATTAACCTGTATTAAGAAGTCCATAGTCTACAGGACTGTGGTTCTCCTGTTTTCTTTGGCTTGTTAATTGTGTGTTGTATATGGCAATCCTGTGTTTAAATGGAAGGTTTGGGGATATGGAGTTCACATTAGAAAACAGAAGCAGGGAAAGCTCTTGAACGGTGTATTGGGGGTTGAGATAAAGACAAATTGCAGGCTTGAGGGTTCTGGGGTGCCTGATTTGAGACAGGAGTGAAGCAAAGAGATGCAAAGTCTCATAGTTCCTTGTTGATCTTTCTTAGAAGCAGTGGATTTGTGAGCTAGGACAAGCTGATGGTTTTTCAGGCACTGCTGGTTCCATAAACCTCAGCCCAGAACAGAGCTAGGGACAGC
The DNA here is from genome assembly GCF_000695815.1 of Acanthisitta chloris. NCBI lineage: Eukaryota > Metazoa > Chordata > Aves > Passeriformes > Acanthisittidae > Acanthisitta > Acanthisitta chloris. The sequence goes on along the minus strand of NW_008664767.1, from coordinate 7,238 downwards.
AACAAGATGAAAGTGGTCAGCAAATGAGCTGGTGCAGGTTGGAAACGAACAGAGCTAGGGACAGCAACAAGATGGAAGTGGTCAGCAAATGAGCTGCTGCAGGTTTGAAATGTCCAAGGGATAATCTTGCTTTGAGGAATCAGAGCCTGGTGCATCAGGAATGTTCCTGTCCTGGACCAGGTTGGTTTCCTCCCACCAATACCAACACTCTGCAGCCTGGAGAGATGCGTTAGGAATGTCAGTATTTACATATCATGCTAACAAACCTCCAGGTGGGAAATGCCCCTCAGGGTGTGGTGGGTAACTCCTTTCAGCTCAGTCTGCATTAGTGTGTCAGGAGGAGCCTGGAGCACAATGCCTGGATTGCTGCTGGCAGCAGAGATCAGCACTTCTCCAGCCTCTCCCCAGTGCTCCTGCTGCCAGCTCGGAAAGAGCTGCCTCCTCCTGGAGAGAGGAGGGTTTTTGGGCAAACAGAGTGTTTCTGTGCAATGAAGTGATGTTTTTCCCTTGAAGCATGTGCTGCTCCTTTACACGAAATGAGGATTGCACAGACTGAACTTCTTGCGAGCTCTGTCTCCCAGAGTGACTGCAGTGCTGACTGGGGAGCTGCATTAAAGGAGTGGTGTTGTCTTTGGCTTTGGAGACAACTTCCCATCAGTGTTCTGAAGTTGTTTCAAAGCCTCCTGGTGACAAGGGATACAGAAAACACTGAACCTGCTAAGTTCAGTTTTTGCTGTGCTGTCTTTCCTCGTGTCACCTAAGGGAGAGAGAGCACAGTCTGTTTCCCTCAGTGCCTGTTCCAGGTTGGTTTCCACTTGGGGTAAAAGTGTTTGAATTCATAGGAAGCTATGACCAAACTCTTCAGGCTGTGGGAAGTATTTTATCATTTAGCAAACTTGTTTGGGCACAGCTGATGTTTGGGAGTAATGTACTGTACTGTAAATGCTTTAGCTTTTCCAGCCTGGATGAGCAGATTCAGTGCTGCTCGTGAGGGTGATGTAATTCCATTGGAATCACCATTTCAGCATGGAATCATTGAGGCTGGAAAAGACCTCTAAGATCAAGCACAGCTACTGCCAGGTCCATCCCTAACCCATGTCCCTAAGCACCACAGCCACAGCTTTTATGAAGAGTGATGCTCAACCTCTGGCAATTGCTATGGAATGAAATACTGTGCTGGAAACAGCACATGGTGAATTTGCTTATTCCCTGGATTACTTCCTAGAATCATCAAAAATCATAGAAGGTTGGAGGAAATCTCTTAGATCATCAAATCCAGCCATATATAGAGTTAGCATCTCTCTGCCAAGGCAGAGTGTTCTAAGAAATTGCCACAAGTGTTTCTGTTGTTTGCATCTGAAATTCCTGAGGGATTTGAGTAGGTATGTGCTGCTGGATTGCTCTGTTATGTAGACAGAAGTGAAAATGTAGAGGTTTTTTAACCAGTCACTTGTTTCTCCTGCCCCCCAATCATTAAGTGCCCAGAGGACTCAATGGGCATATGGGGGATGAGGTGTCTGTTTGAGCCAGTACCTCCCCAGCACGAGCAGCTCCAGCAGAACAAAGCAGAATGAGCTTAGTAGTAAGTAAATGCATTTGCTGGGGTTGTGGGGGAAGAGAAAAATGGAGACATGATCCAGTCTCCCACGTAAGTGCCAAAAAAAGCCACCCTGGCTCAGTTCTGCACACAGGCATGACAGGGATGGAAAAACAAAGCCCCAGACTCAAAGCAAATCAGCTCTGAAGGTTGTGTGGCAGGTGTTGTGGAAGAAACCTCTCCTGCTTTGGCTCTCAGCCCCTTGTGCCCACATAAGTTCAGGGATGGAGATGGGGAGGCAAGTACTGAGATGAGACGTTTTCAAGTCAAAAGCAGGAGGTTGTTTCTTCTTTGTTTTCAGCAGCAAGAGATGCATTTGTAGGTGTCTAAAAATACGTGGCAACGTTGGTGTTGGAGCATTTCTGAACTTGGGCAAGTTGTTCTCTGAAACTTTCTCTGACTGAAATGCTAAGCTGAACAGTTACAGTAAATAGAGTAATATTTTGATTGGTACAAAGCCTTTCATTTCTTCTTCCTGTCTAATTAGTGTAGCTCTGAATGTCAAATATTTATCCGCTCTACCCAGCGCTGTGCTCACTTTGGTGGGCTCCATCTGGCTCTGCCTGCCTGGAAGGCTGTTCCTCCCTGGAAGAGCTTCTCCAGACTGGGATCTAGGATCCCACCTGTTGTCATCCAGGTCTCTTGAACTGGAAGGGAGCTCCTTCCTCCAGCAAATCCAGGTGGCAGATAGTGCTGTGAAAAGCACAGACCAGCTGGGCTATGAGCTTAACTCTGCAGTGTAGCTTGGGAAGTGTCATACCAAGTCCTGACTGAAAGCTGCTGATGCATGTGAGTGGTTCATGTCATACCTGACTGTAGAGCACCAGGGATGTAATTCCTTAAGGTAGAATCTCCCACAGCAAAACCAGTAAGAACCTGTGGTGTTAAAGCCTTTTGTGTTCATAGAATCCCAGACTGGTTTGGGTTGAAAAGGACCTTAGAGCTCATCCCATCCCACCCTGCCCTGGGCAGGGACACCTCCCCCCAGCCCAGGCTGCTCCAGCCCCATCCAACCTGGAACACTCCAGGGATGGAGCAGCCACAGCTGCTCTGGGCACCCTGTGCCAGAGCCTCAGCTCCTCACAGGGAGGGATTTCTCCCTAATATCTAATTTTCAGGGTTCCTCAGGGTTGGTTTGAGAGCCACAGTGAGCGGTGGGAGAGTCTCAGCCTGTAGTGAGGTCAGAGGTGGGAGAAGCAAGGCTGCAGTGGTGCCAGGTGGAGTGGCTGAGCCCTGGTGGAATGTGCAATGTGCTGGTCCATGTGCATCATGCCTGGCAGAGGGAGAGCTCAGGGACTTGGGGAGAACTGAAGCAAACAGTGGAAAAATTCTGTCCAGGCTGTGCCCAGGTTAATTCTTTTGTCTTGTGACATTTGAAAACAGCAAACTAAAATTAATCCAAGACATTCTCTTTGCAAACCAATTTAACATTAACAAGTATGAATTTAATGCCTTAAAATATCAGTATAATTGACTTTCCGTGTGAATTTCTCCTTTCAGGTACTGGAAATCTGACTGAAGTCTCTGTATCATGCACTGGAGAAGGTAATGGCTATTTCATGCTAATTTTTATGTGCTGGTGATGCTAATTGCTTTGGTTTTCTTGCCATCATTGCATTGGATGTCAAAATCTCAGTTCTGTTTTTGCCTTAGAGTAAAGAATCTGCCCCTGAGTTTCTCAGGGGGTTTCAGTTGTCCTTTGAAAATGAATGTACAAGTCTGTAAGTTTTTGGACTGTGTGTTGCATTTATGTGATTTTACATTGAAGGGTTCATAGAAAGCACAGAATAACTTCCTTTAACATCTGTTTTTGTAAATGAACCATTGTCTGATAGGATGCATATGTTACTTTACAAAGTGATATTGATACCAATAGCATTTGGGTTTTTTCCTTGGTTAAACTCGTATTTTTCCTGGCAAGAGATTGGTTTTCAAAATCAGTGTTTAATTAGTCATTGTATCATTGACTCTATAGCTGAATTAGCCAAACCTGTGGCATTTGAGCTCACATTTTCTTCATGGTGGTTCAGCTTGAATGTCAAGGAGCCAACACTGTTAACAGTGTGTGGGGTTTGTGCCATAAAACCTGAAATTACCTTGAGAGGTTTTTAACACACTTTTAAGTATGAATGATGTTATCTCCAAAGGAGAACAAAACCTTCTCAGAGCTCACAATGATGGATTTAAAGAATAATTTTGTCTTCCTTCTTAATTTTAGATGTTATTGGGCTATCTGTTCAGAGAGGTTAGAGGTTGCTTCTGGTGGAGATTTAATGTCTCAGTTTGGTAATAATAATGACTAGAATAACAATACTTTGGTGATAATAGCAACAACAAGTAGAATAACAACTCTTTGATAATGATAATAACTAGAATAGCAATTACTTGGTAATGATAATGACTTCACCTCAGTCCTGGGTGGTGTTGGCAGTGAAGTCTGAATTACTGATGGAGATCAAGTGAATATTCCCATTCAGCCTGAGCCCTTTGGAACGTGCAATGCTCTGTGTGAGGTTCTCAGAGCCAGTGTGATAAATTTACTGATCTATCACTTTCTAGTGGTCTGAAAGGCAAAAGCTCATTTCGTAATATAAAAGATAACTTTGAATAATGGACTCCTCATCCCTTTGGACAGTACTCCTAAATTAGCCTCAAAGCCCTTTCTCAGGTGGAATCTCATTTGCAGGTTCCCTGTGGTACAAAGGAGATGCTGATCCCCATTCCATTTGCAAAGTGTTTCCAATCTGCTGATGAAAAGTACTTGTGAAGAGTTAGGCAACCTTGATTAATTGAGCCTGAATAAGAAGTGCAGGATCAAATCTGAGGATATTATTTTTAGGCTGCAGACTTGTGTTCTGCATTCCCAAGCCTTAAATGCCAGTGTGCTAGCAAGTGTGAAGGGCTGGGGCAGACAGCTCTGTGCATCCTGGCAGTGCCTTGCAAACGCTGACACCGCTCGACTGGGAGGATGGAAACTGCTCTCTGTGTACAGAGCAGCCTCAGGGTTTGGTAAACACTTCTCATTAGCAAGGATGTGCCTGGAATTCGTGCTAAATGCCTCCGTTCTGGGAGCTCACTGGGGTGGCATTTGGAGCGAAGTGGTATTTAAAGGAGCGAAAGGAGGAGAAGTCCTTGGTGAATGCCAGTGCTGCAGTTCAGCCATGAGATGTGCCATGTGCAGGGCTGGGAGTGGAACCACGAGGCAGAACTGGGCTCTGGTGGTGCGTGGGAAGTGGGGAGAGGAAAAGCAGTGTCACCCAAGCTGCTGAGATGTCCTGAGCAGTGAACTTGGATGAACTTTGTATCTCAGCTCTTCCCCTTGCCCACGGGGCTCTTGGCCTGCTGTCGTGAGGTTGAGGTTGTGCTTTCAAAGAGCAAAGCACAGGATGACTTTTAGGGAAGAGTGGTCACACACACTGCTGTGTTTGGCCAAACGACACCCATGGGGACTGCAGACTGAGCACTGATAGCCATTTCATCTCTCGGGCAGGGCAGGATGGTTAACCACACTCCTCATCAGCACGTGGTCCTTGCTGATCCTCGAGGGAGCCAAGCTTGGGGTTTTGCTTCTGGTCTCATGAGTCAAAACTGGCTGTCGTTGACCCAGGTGACTCAATGAGTACAGATGTGAAAGGAAACATTTGTGCACTGTAATAGTATAATTACACAATTCTACTTTATTACCTGTCAAGCTAATTAAAACAGCAACAGGCAAAGAGTCCTCTTCAAGCTTGTGCATCTGTGCATTGTACTCACCCACCAGGCTTGGTGTCACTTTAATTAGGGTGATTAGCAGGAGACAGTGTGCAGTTGTGCTGGAGCAATGTCCTCATCCCGATTGTGCTCTGAACAGCTTTGGGAAGGGAAGTGACACTGGAACTAGGCTGAAGAGCAGCTGTTCAGGGCATGGTTTGAAAAGTCTGGGACTGTGTTTTGCACCCAGCAGGGAAGTGGCAGCTCCCCCTTTGCCTGGTGTGTGTGTTTGTGTCTTGTGGCTGTTGGCTGCTGCCACTCGTTCCAGGTGGGAATGTGTTCAGCTGGAAGTGCTGTGGGTCAATGTGTAAGAGGATTACGTGGCTACAGCCTTACTGCATGCAGAGTTTGGATCAGCCCCTCAGAGAGAGCTGTTTGTGATCCCCAGGCATCTTTCTGCTGCTTAAGATCCACAACTCTCCTCCTTCCTGGGCTCCTTATTGTCAGATGTGTCTGCCACCATGTCCTCCTACGCTTTTCCTAATTCTCCTCTCGAGATCTGCTGTGTCCTTTCTTTATTATCTCCCACTTTCCTCCCGTCCTGGTTCCTTTCTCTCCTCCTGTGCCTCTTTGCCATTCCTTTCTTTAGACACCTCCTCCTCTCAGTTGGGTTTCTCATGCCACCAGTGCTCTCCTCTATGAAAAGCCCCAAAATTAAAGCAGAATCAATTGTTCTAAAGTAATTCGATAACTGAATTAACAAAACTGCCATTTTATGGTGGATTTAGTGGTGTCTTTTAGAAGATGAACAGTTTCTGCCCTCCTGGAAGTTGGACCTCAACTTCCTGATGTTACAGCCTGGGGAAATGACAACATTTTGGTACATATAATTTGGATTGTAGTTAATTATTGCAGAGACCATATTCTGCTTGATTTTGAGGTGGTCTTTAAATATTTTGAGCAATATTTAGGACAGAATCCTCATGACTTGGCTTGTCTCCATAAGAGCATGATGAATACAAAAGGCTCTAATCAGATACTTGACCAAAACTTAGGCCAAAGTGATGTTAAGTGATGATTTCCTGCTCAGATCTTTCCCTTGCAAGCAGGTTCTGGCAGAAGAGCTATTACCTGTAGAGGTAATGAATTACCTGAAGGGATGTGCCAAGTTTCAGCAGCTGTAGAAAAGTTCCAGAGCTTATTTTCTCCCAGTCTGTGTGAGGATGTGCTGCCTGTGTTACCTGGGTGTGTGTGGGGCTGAAATAGCACCAAGCAATGTCTGGCAGTGCAGCAGTGCTGAAATCTGACACGAGGACTCTCTGGGCACGAAGCAAATCTGCCCTTTCTGCACTTGGTTGCTATTGTAAAAGAGATTATTGTGGCCTTACAAGAAGGTTAAGATGTCGTGAAGTTTAATATACTCTGCAAATAGTCCTGTTAAAGCCACTGTTGCCTGTGATTGATGAGGCAGGTTATGATGGGAGCTCTAAATCTTGTGTTTGTGTGTGCAAATTGCTATTTCCAGCCTTTTCAAGGCTGCTAGCTTTATCTTATGGTGCAGCCTGGAGTTAAGGATTTTGTGTTGCATTAGCCTCTGATTAAAGGGAAAGTAACTTTGATGATAAAATACTCCTAACAGTGGTTCTGGGGCCCAGCTTGGAATGACTTATCAATCATCCTCCATGACTGAGAGCATGTTTTGGACATGAGGGTCACCCTTTGAGGATTAATTCTCTGAGATAAACAGCTAATGGCTCTTGGATGATTATGGTCAAAAGCAATTATGAGGGTATTTTTAAACTGGTCATTACTGCAATCAAGAGTCACTAGGCTGAGGAGGTTTTTAAGCTTAAATAGCTGGGTCAAGATGTGTCAGCCTGGATTCAAAGGTGCTGGTGAGTGATAGGAGTTGCTAACAGGTCCCCACAGCCTGTTCTGGCAGAGGTGG
>NW_008664766.1:13377-13602 GCF_000695815.1 Acanthisitta chloris | reverse complement strand
GCAGCGCGCGGCCGCCGGCAAAACCGGGTGCGGAACGCACGGAGCCGGAGCCTGCCCCGGAGAAAACCCGGAGCGGGATCTGTCGGCCGTGATGAAATGTAAAGACCACGGTGACGGTCAGTCTCTGGAGATCACCTCCTGATCTTGTCACCGTGCACCGGGGACAAAAACCTTCCCCTCTGCTCTCGTGAGACCCCGCCTGGAATAATGCTCACAGTTCTGGTG
>NW_008664766.1:0-13239 GCF_000695815.1 Acanthisitta chloris | reverse complement strand
CAGGGAAGGGAAGCTGCAGAGGGACTCTGTGTTAGGAGCTGTAGGGATGAGACAAGGAGGAGCAGGTTCAAATTGAAGGAGGGGAAAATTACACTAAATATTAGAAAACAGTTTCTTCCTATAAAAGTGGTGAGACACTGGCACAGGTTGCCCAGGGAGGCTGTGGCTGCCCCAACCCTGGCAGTGTTCACAGCCAGGCTGGATGAGCCTTGAGCAACCTGGGACTCTGTGTTAGGAGCTGTAGGGATGAGACAAGGAGGAGCAGGTTCAAATTGAAGGAGGGGAAAATTACACTAAATATTAGAAAACAGTTTCTTCCTATAAAAGTGGTGAGACACTGGCACAGGTTGCCCAGGGAGGCTGTGGCTGCCCCAACCCTGGCAGTGTTCACAGCCAGGCTGGATGAGCCTTGAGCAACCTGCTCTGGTGGGAGGTGTCCCTGCCCAGGGCAGGGGATTGGGACTGGATAATCTGTAAGGTTCTATGATTCTATGATTCTATGCTTGATGATAAAACACTGATAATCAATGAATTCTGACATTATTACAAAAAAACCCTCCAAAATACAGCCAATGCAATGGAGGTGTGAGAGCTTGCAGTCAACTAAGTAAAGCCTCTCCCTTGTGCTCCCTCCCTGTTTTCAGTAAAGTTAATTAGATGTTATGTGATGGGAAGCTTATATTTTTCTATTTTTGTGGGAATTCTCTCTGATCTTGTGGCTATTAATAAGCTCCTGGCATTCCCCTCCCCTCAGTAATTTCACTGCAGGGGAGGTGGCTCAGTGGCTGCAAAGGATGAGGCATGTACAAGGCTTGGGTTTAAGCATTAGGAAAAGCTTCCTAATAGGCTGGAACCCACGCCTCAGATATGTTTTGATACATTAACCAGATAAATAGAATCCTAGTTGATTCTCATGGTTTGGAGAATGTACTGCAATTTGCTCCCCACTCTTGCTCTTCCTTCTCTTGCTGCCTCCATTGTCTCTCAGTTTCTCCTGTCATAAGGGTGAAACCATCCCTTCTGGTTTCCCTCCCCCAGAAGACCCACTGTTCCCCTGCGTACAAATAGCTGGACAGGAGAAGGATGTGTACAACCAAGGGTTGCCTGGGCAGGCATGTAATTTCCTGTGAGCAGAGAGAGGCAGGAGGCTGAGCCTGGGGCTGCCCCTCACTGCTGCAGAGCCATGAGAGGATGTGCTGGGTCAGGACATCCTGCTGGGCTCACATGCTGCTTCCTCCTGGGCCCTGTGCCAAATTCTGTTGCAACCAAGCTCAGACCTGGTGCACCTCCTGTTCTGGGGCTTCCCAATCTGTGTCATGCCTGAACTGGAGAACTGTAACCATTCAACAGGCTGGAAGCATCTCCAGCAGAAGCAAGACCAACATAAAAGAGTCATAGAATGGTTTGGGTTGGAGGGGACCGTAAAGATCATCTAGTTCCAGCCCTTCTGCCGTGGGGTTTCAAGGTTTTTTCCCAAGGGTTTCCTTCAGCCAGGGCAATACTCATGATTTTGGTGCCCATTCTCTGATGACCACATGGCAAATTTTCAAATGAAAACAGTGGTCGCTCCCAGATTGGCAAGGACATTTTAGAGAAGGATTATTCTTTGTAACTGTAGTGACAGGACAAGGGGCAATGGGTACAAATTGAAAGAGGGGAAATTTAGTTTAAAGGTTAGGAAAAGTTCTTTCCTGTGAGGGTGGTGAGACACAGGCATGGGTTGCCCAGGGAGGTAGTGGATGCCCTAACCCTGCAGTATTCAAAGCCAGGTTGGATTACACCTTGAGCAACCTGCTCTGGTGGGAGGTGTCCCTGCCCAGGGCAGGGGCTTGGGACTAGATGATCTCTAAGGTACATTCCAGCCCCTAAAATTCTGAATTGACTGGCTGAAAGCAACGCTCATGTCACCATTTATTCTCCTGCTCCTCCTGTACCTGCTCACTCCCACACACTGGCTATTTCCACTCTGAGCTCTGCACTGCCTCAGAATACATCAGTCACTGAGGGTGAAGGGAAAACATTCTTATTTTTATACTTCACCCCAAGATGTATTAGGCACAAATTGAAATATGCATTGGGAGCAATATGAGGAAATTACCTGAAGTCATAACTTATTATTGGAAAGGTTTCCCAGTGTGCTTTGTTTTCTTCACCTGTTCTTTCACTCTGTTTTTTTTGTCCTCCTCAGCTCAGCTGCACGCTCATGCCCCACCTCTGCATCCTGTCACTCCTCAGCTGGCAGTCATCCTGAGCTGCTATTGCTCATCATCTCTTATGAACCATGTAGGATCCCTCCTTCCCACCTATTCCCTAACAAAGCTTTTATAGAAGCTCTGCTTTTTTACTCAGTCATTTTTTTTCCAGCAAGAAAAAGAAGATATGGAGGGGAAGGTTCTAAAAAGCAAACAGAATAGATATAAAAATATTCACACCATTCACATACTGTCACAGCTCTATTCCACCTCATACTTATTCCCTCCTAAGTAAAATCCCTTGGGAATAGCACAGGCCTTTATAATTCTAGGTTGATTTTTTTCTCCTTTGGTTAAAATTGGAATACTATTCCACCATAATTAATACTTGGAAGTTAAAACAGATGATTGTAAACTGCAGCTGTGTATCCTGGGGATAGAAGTATTTGAGCACGTCAGTGTTTGGCAGGGGAGCCCTTGTTGGGGATTTGGAGGGTCTGGGTTTCTGTTAGCTCTCATGAGGGTGCCCTCTGCTCTGTCAGTTGTTTTCTCCTTCTCTCAGTCTTCTCTCCTGGGTGAGGAGAATGGCTACAGCTTGCAGGGACTGGTGGCCTCTCCGGAGAGAGGATACACCCAGGATGATGTTTTCTTACTGCAAACAGAAGGAAAATGCAAAACAGGGACTGGGACCTGGCTCTGGAGTTAGAGGTTTGATGTTGAGAGCTTCTGTGAGCAGGATTTTGTGGGCAGGCTATTGGCTCAGCACGTGTTCTTGCTGCTGTTCTGTTTCTCTCTTCTGGGTGTTGCATCAAGTGTTTCCTATCCAGTCCAGGACTAGACCCCAGCAAGACTGGAACAAGGGTGTTGGGGCAAGAACACCAGGGAATTGTCTCTCCCAGCAGGACAGCCTCACCCAGACCATGACAAAATGCCCCAAGTTCCCTCAGCAGAACATTTGTCCAGGAGGGAGCTCTGCTCCAGCAGAATGGCTCCTGAGCGCCTGACCTTCCTAAAGCCTCTGGGTTAGAGAATAAACACAGCAAACCCTAACATTTTGCTCCCTCAAACTGTGAAGTGTGCAGCAGCCCACTGATCCGGACAGCCTTTCCATCCTGCTGACGGGATCTCCTCAGCAGCAGCAGCAGTTGCACTTGCAGCAGGAACTAGCAGGCAGTGTCAGGTATGTAATGGCTATGTACCCTCACGCCCTGGCTGTGCATGTATCACGCTCAGCTCCTCTGAGAGGTGGGTGGACTTTCAATCATCATGCATGGCCACTGGCCACAGTCAGAGGGCAAGAATCACTCAGGGTAACCACTGTGGCCTCTGCAAATGAAAATTATAATGAGTTCCATACAATCAACGCTGGATTAGTGTGGTCTTTGCTGTTGTTGCTCATTCTCTACCTTTCACAGACAAACATTGTCCTGGATGCCTCCAAGCACCTGAGTTACAACAACCAGCTCAGAGCCTCAGACAGTAATTACAACAGCACTTGTCAGCCTGCTGACAATGAGTGATTGTACTGCAGGTTTGTATGAATCTGGAATGACAGCTCCCAGAAGGAAACAGCTCTCTGTTCCTAAGCTGGAATTGAAATATCATTGCCTGACATCAGGTCATAAAACTGGACTTCATACTTATTTTCTGCCAAGACAAAAATGACAACCACTAAAATTTACCCAAAACTGTTGGCAGGTTTGCAAAACAATGTCCTCATTGGCTTAGCCATGAGCAGCTCACTAGGACTTGGCTAGGGTGGAAGAGTTTCTGAAATCTGCAACTGGGGGACTTTCTACATGTACTTCTGCTCTCATTTTCTCCTTGGTGGAAACCCTGGTTTTTCTGTCTCTGCCAACCCCATGAATCGTGACCTTTTGCAATATCTCCTGCACTGAGGATCATGTAGGGGGTGGTAAAATTGTGTGCTTGGTTTTCAGGAAGGCTTGTTAAGAACATAAGAAAGTCAAAAGGTCAATGAACTATGGAGAAACTTAACTGTTTTATTTTATATCTTCTCCCATTCAACATGAATTCCCCTGCAGGAAATGTGTTTATCTGTAACCTGCTCTGCAATAACTGCTATATGTTGATTTTCTTGGCCATAAGATCCTCTATTACAGGACACATGGTAGCAAAAGGACACAGAGAACAGTACTAATATGCTATTATTTGTAAGTATAGTGGGATTTTCCCTGATGCTAAGTACTGACATTTTTACAAATGGGTACAGATCTCAGTGTTCTTTACTGTTTCTTTAAAAGTACAATGCACAAAGTTACATCTTGGCTGGACAAACAAGTGACTACTGACAAATCAAAACTAGACAAATGGCTAGTGAAGAGTGGGCCTTGTAGCAGCGCAGAGAGCACAGCAACAGCATAACCATTTTGGTGGAAATCCCCACTGTAAGACACAGTGTAAGAGCATAAAGCAACTTGTTGTGGTAGAGTTGACTTGAATTTGAAACCTGTGCTGCAGCAAGATAGCACAGACAGGCCTTTACACCAGCCAGAGTCAGACACCGATGACCTCCGCGTTTTATTACGATCACCAAATATGTTTGCTAGCAAAGCTAATAACATTTTAGTCATATCCACTGCTCTCCCTGGAAATAATAGTTTAAGTGTCCATCCCTTCCTTTCTTCTACCTTTGTTTACCCCATGGATCAGCATACAGGAAGCCCAAAACAACACGTAGGCATTTAGTACGACTTGTTCTGCTCGTTCTAGGAAAAGTGTTACTACAAGCCATGAGCACTCTGGAGGCTGAGGCAGGAATGACTCACTCCTGCCTCCTGCATACCTGAGCATGGAATGACGTACCCAGCGTTCTGGAATGCCGGTGCAAAGCAGATTAGTAGCTCCAGCACTGCATGCACAGAATCAAAGATCTTAAGGTCAGAAGGATTAAACCATTTGGAGTTTTCCAGAACAAAAGGAACCATATGCACGAACACGCAAAGTCCTGGCCAAAAAAGGAATCAGTACTCTGTGAGCAAAGAATACAGTGCAAGGGAACCTGCTCCCAGGTAAACAGAAACTGCTACATTGCCCAGGTTTCGAACAGCCAAGCAACACCCAGCCTCAAAATAGCATTTTCCCACACCTAGATTACTATGAAATCCCTCCTGAGAAATGAGTAAGATCATACAAGACTTTGATGACCTTTGGACTAAAGGTACCTTTTATCAGAAATCTGAGTACTTTCCAGGACTAGTGGCACAAGTTGGTTGAGGAATTCAAGACTGCAGGTGTGCCTGTAACTAGAAATACACCCCAGGATATGCTTTATGGGCTCTTTACATTCTATGCAGCTTCAAGTTTTTTACAGATGGGCTGGTGTGTTTCCAGGCCACAAGACAACATGACAATCATCTAGCTTGACTTGATCAGACCTTCCACAGACATCTGTTAATTTATGGGTTTTTTTTTGATAAAACCCGAAATGTGTGAGTCCTACTGTGTATCTTCTAGGAGGGCATCTAGTTACCAGAGCTTGTACACTCATCATTATGAAAACTGTGTAGGAATTGTCTGCTAATTCCTCTTGTGCTGTGCTCTTGGCTTCTAAAGGTGGTTTACAGACTTTCAAAGTTGTAGCTTGAAAGTGTTTCAAAGTGGGTTGTGGGATGATCAAAATGATACAAAACTACAGCAGTATTAAAGAGGCATGAACTAAGTTATTAAGGTAGCTTTGCATATTTCTTCATCTACAAAGTGTTTTCTGTTCAGATGTACACAAATACTTGTATATATCTGAATTTAACCTCTTCATCCGGCAGAAACAGAGTATAGTATGGAATAACTGTAAATCTTTTTGTAAAACGATGTCATTTATATTGCAAATATTCAGAATCCCAAAGGCTAAAATTATTTCTGAACTTTGATAATCAGAAAGAACAATCTTGAATTTTTATTAAGCGATTGGAATGTTACAGTTGAAAAAAACCTGGATAAGGCTTCAGTGAATCTCTTCAAAACAATTACAATAGATGGAAGAGTTGGCAAATCTAAAATGCAGCAGTACAGATCCGTCTCTGCCACTTTACAACATACACCATTTATCTTGTCATTAAGCCTGTAAGCATATTATCTCCAACTAGTTTCTATGAGCCAATTTCGCAGGGCTACACCTCATGCCACAAAAGAATTAGAGCAAATATAGATATATACAAGAGGTCAGCTTGACCTCTATATCAATTAGCTGCATGTCAGACAGCAGAGTGACATTTTAAATGCAAGATCATATTTGAGACTCAGAAAAAAAAATCTTCGGTAGGCATTAATTTAACATGATGTCCAGCTAATATAGCAGTTGGAGATTTTGCTGTTCCTTGAACAGCTTAATACATGCTCTGACAGAAATAGAATAAGTGATCCCACTGCTGAAACTGCATCAGTCTTCATTATAAATTAAACACATCAATATTGTAGTGTGTAGTGTATATTAAACCAAAATGAGGGCTGAAAACTAATATGTTTACAAAGTAGCAGACAGAGAGGCTTCTGCCAGCAGTTTCTTCTGTTCCCTGTTTCCTTAGGCTTGTTGTGTGTACCGTGAATCCAGGGAACCCATGGCTCACCTTTCTGAAACAATTACAAGATCATTATGCTTTAAGAAAACAGAAGATATTAAGAAATGTAATGCACACATTGAAGTCCCAACCTTCCCCTAACCTATAATTAACTCACTCTGCACTTCACAGAATTATTAATTAATTTCAGAATTATAAGGGACAAGAATTAAATAGGCAAAAGATACATTTGATACTTTTTCTTCTCATGGAATGGTTTGTCTTTAAGACACACTCAAGACTGTTTCTGGCATGATGCCATTTTTATGGCATTCCTATAAATCTCAATACTAGCAAGTGTTTCTTCTTGAGATTTTCCTTTTTTGTGCTCCTAATTATTTTTGTAATCTTACATATCTGCTTTTATCTTCTTACCCTCTCTATTCTCTTTCATTTAATCTAGCCTTAATTACAATCCTAACAATGTCAAAACAGCTTGCTAATTATGAAAACAAAAGAACACCAATGCAATAATGTTGGTCATAAGACAACAAACTAACTTTCCCAAATCACAGTAACCTACTACCTGCAACTAGGCCTTCAAGATGAGCGATGATTCAGGCACTAACAGCAAAACATTTAAAACACACATTTAAACTCTTCCTTTTTTCAGGACAACACAATATTCATGTTCAATTTTAGACTAGTAGTAAAAAATGTCCTAAATTCAAATCATATTCTGCTTGTTTTCAGCAATAACCTGTCTCAGGTATGGGAACTGCAGTGACAAGACCACTGGTGACAGAACGGAGATCTCAGCTGGGTTATGGTATGTGACTGCCAAAGGTACAGTGAGGAGATGAATCAAAAGCCTCAACAATAGTGCAAAATCAACCATACTTGAAAAGGTGTTAATGATTTTGCATCAGAGGAGGCAAGGACAGATGATTCAACAGTGTTAGTTAACTTTGATGAAGACATGTTTAAAACCGTGCAAACTAAAACATGTGTTTGTATGTTTTTGCTGCTATGGAAAAGATCGCAAATTACTGACAATACTGTGAGAAGCAAGAGCAAAGCACTACTTGCCTCCATCTGTATCAGTCCTGAGAGCTGTGAGGGAGACTGCAGGCTTTGTGAAAGCTATCCAATACCATATTGTAGTGCTCTTTCTGCAGGCAGAAGGAATGTGGCGTGAGTCTGCAGGACTCTCCACAGACACTCTTTGTGCTGTACTTCCCCTTCTCAGAACCACAACCCTGCTGCATGTCCATAAATGAGAAACCACCATGTGGGATTATTTTTGATTTACAGCTCTCTAGCAGGGAGAGGAATCTGTTCTGTCACTCAGCCAACTATTGCACAACACCAGCAGGCAAAATGTTCCTTTAAGTGCAAAACACACAGTCCCACTGGAGTCAACATGTAAGACTGAGGAATGTTGCCTTAAAACCTCTCTTTGTTTTTTTGGACTCCTGAATAATTGATGTGTAATTACATTTTCTCATTCTTCTACATCAGTTTGGTCCTATCAATAATAGAATAATAGAACTTGATTGATGACATAGCACCTAAAATATTTTCCTTTAGGAAAAATGTTTTAAACACATACAATACATATCACTGCTAAATATCAAAGACTGAATATTCTCTTAATGCTGTAAAGTAGAAGTGCAGAGAATAGTTCACAATTTAACATATGTTCAAAGTAATTGACACATGAAATAACCTTAAGATGACCAAATTATTTGTTTAATGACTGATATGTTTACTGATTTGTTTGGGGTTTTGTTCGTGTTGTTTGGGGGTTTCTTTAGGATTAAGTTGCAGAAGTCATGCAGCAGTGATTCAGCCTTAATGGAATTGTTCCTGGTGTGCACGTTACTGATCAGATGCAAAGCAACATTAATGGAATTTGAACTCCATCAGCTGACAAGGACTTGCTTACCTCTGTGTCACTTCATGTTCCTTTATTATTACGTGTAATAAAAGACATTTCATCAGCTTCACTTGTTGAGCACGTGAAGGTGATATAGCTGTAAACAGGTATAGCTAGACAACAGATAGAGCTATAAAAGTCTGGTGACCATTAATTTCTTTAAGCGAGTTTTAGTAGCACTTAAAGCAGCCACAGAAAATACTTCCAGTGTAATGATCACCGTGACTCTGAAAACTACTTCATGGATTCAGTACTTTCACAAGTTTTTCAATCAAACTTGCTCGTTTTACAAATAAAATTACATTTAAATATATTCTGGTCTAAAAATACCCCAGAGAATCTGGAAAACAAGCTGAGTTCACTCCCACTGTTTTCGGTAATATTAATTCCAATGGGATGCACAACAGCTGAGAAGCAGTTGAAGAACATAAGGGTATAGTTATACCTAACTACCTACATCAGATTACCAAAGCTATTGACGCTGATGCACAAGTACCAAAGCAGACAGACTTTTCAGATTCCTGTATCAATTTAATTTATGTAAACATGATGAACAAATCTGACCTTCTTTAGAAGGACAAACCCCTGCCAAGGTGCTCACAAGAAAAATAGATATGAGGTATAAAAATGACACAAAGGTCCAAAGGAGAAAAGTATTGATATTTTAGGCACAAGACAGAGGAAGAAGCCATATAAGCCAGATAGTCAGACAGCTAGATGGGGTTTGCACAAACAGATGCATTCTTCCTAAAAGAATCCCCATGAATCAAAAGGCATTCAAATTATATCATAACACGAAACATTCTTGATTATCAGACTCTTCCTGTTTACTGAAGAGACATAATTTTTACTGTTCAAATCAAGTTTACCCTAATGATTTCCTTACAGAAATATTTATAAAGTAACGAATTTCTGTCTCCTTCCCTTGTCACAGCATTAATGATGGTAAATTGTAGGGTTGGACTTGATGATCTTTGAGGTCTTTTCCAACCCAGTTGATTCTATGAAATTACATATATACAGATGAGCATGAGAAAAACAAACCCTCCAAAATCATCAGCAGAAGTACTTAGCTAACTGCGAAATGAATATATAGATGAGTTACTTAATTCACCTCCAATTCTTCTAAGTAGGGAATGCATCCAAGGATAAAAATCAGCTGTGTGTCTCCTACACGGGACTATGGAACAAATCCATTAGCTAGATGGCACAACTGCCAGCCCAAGAACACAAACCAGACAGCTGCATTGTAGAGATCAAGGTGAAGAAACCTGTATTGTTATAATTATAAATACACAGTATCCACTGTTTCTTCTTCCTTTTCAGGATCCTTAGTTTCGCAGTTGGGATCCTCAGAGATGCAAGATATAATTCTTAACTCTAAGCAACAGAACTTTGTGCCAGGCCTGGATGATATAAGCAAGTTTATTGTATTCAGATAAAAGTCAACATAGAATCTAACTCTGGAAATGTCAAATCCCTTCTTCCAGTATATGGATTTCCCAAAATCACAAGTTAAAAATTTACAGTTATCCTCAACATAGGATTGAGACTCATGTTTACAGAATGATTTACAAGATAAAATGAGTCACCAACATTGTCACACCCACAAAGGCTTTGAAAAACCTTGGTGTGACAGATCTCTGCCTGTTGCAAATGTAAAGCACTGGAAACGAAGCTGCTGTGCATGGCATCTCAGGAAGGGGAGATATGAGTCAAAAGAATGAAACAGAAGACCTGGCGTGGGGGGTGTGGAGTTTATTTGGGTGTTTTCACTGAAATTATGTGCATTGGACAACAAATTGGAGCAGATCCTACAGCCAGGAGTTTTTGTTGCCGGTGAGTCTTGAAAGGGGAAAAGTATCCAAAGATTGCTTCAGGGCATGGATGAGGAAACTTCTGATCGAAGTCTCTGATAGAAGCTTGGATTGCTTCCTTGGGTTTCTAAATCACTTCATGGATATGCTTCCAGTCAGGTAACTGGAAATGACTGTATTTTTAATCTAATTCCTCCCTCAACAAATGTGGTGGAGGTAGGACAGGAGGCTTGGCCTGTATAGCCACTGGCAGGGAGGAATGCCAGCCAGATGGCATTAGGCTAAAAGAGTTCTCCTGCCCAAACATAGCACCTACGTCCTTGGCAGAGTCTAAAAACAGCACAGGATCTGTCTGTCTCCCTTTCCCATTATAATCCAGTGACTTTCATACATATCTGCAGTTCTGTCCCCTGACCTTACAGTTTTGCAATCACTTCACAAATTGCTCATGTGAGAAAAGCATTTACTCTACTTACAGGGTTCAAAAAGGCAAAATTTTAATTAGACTTCTTTTTTCTTTCAGGTACCTCAATTTTGTAACACAATGTTCATCAATTCCTTTAGCCCTTTTGGGATTACTAATTTATAAAGTAATATAACTTAATAGTTGAGTAAGCAATGGAATATAAAGATCTATTTTTGACCAGATAGCAGATTAAAAAGTGAAATTCTTAAAATCATAGATGTGCAAATTGCACAGATGCAAGCATTTGCTTAAGTGAACTGTATGTGCTATTTCAAGCAGGAAGGAATATTTCCAAGCACTTCACCGAAGCCAATGTCAGAATTAAGAGTCTCCATGCACATTGAATAAGATCTGCCCAAATAATACATTACATCTACATTTGGTCAATGCTCTGTTCACAATTTAGTATAAACTATATTACCTAAGGCTGATCATCCTCTCCAGAGGACTCAAACTTCGCTGATAATACAAACAGTTTGAGGGTTTGGCTAACGTGAAAACCTGTAAAAAAGAAGTATAATTATCTAGCAAGAGAATCTGTGACAAAATTACATTTATCCCTCAAGTCCCCTCGCTGGTTCTAGATTTACCATTCATTCCATCACTGCATTATGTGAGCCAAATTTTCTCCTCATGCACAACTGCTACCCAAGTCCATGGATTCAGTGCATTCCATGGAGAGCAGATGGTCTTATGTCAGTATCTGCTGCTTGTAAAGAAATCTCTTCCATCTTCAGCCAGCCTGTGGCTCAACAGCCACAGCAGAGCTGCACAATGCTGATGAGAGGGAAGTAATGTGTTCCCCTGAAAACTGGACAAGGAAATGCCTAAAACTGCAAACTGACTGAAAGAGCAAAAGGAATTGAATCAGCATTCTGGGGAAAGGAAGGAAAAGGGAAGGGTGGAACAAGCAGAATATTCTTCAAAGAAAAAAGTATGTTCAAAGGAGATAACTAGGATGCCATAAATAATATAAAATTTACCTAATGTACCATTAAAGCTTATGGATCAAATCTTCTCTCCTGGCCAAGACATACTTAGGCATGACAAAGGCTCTCAAAGAGTTGGTTATAGCTTTCTGATTCAATACCCAGCTTATCTCTAGCACTGTGATGGGACTGGAGATGATTCATTAACCAGGGGAGCCAAATTGCAGCTTCTCTACCCTATAATCCCTTTAAGAAACTCTTTTAATGGGCTGTAAAACTGGTTAATATATTAGCTCTTAGTCTATTCAGAATTTTTCAGAAATTTTGTGGACCTTGGGTGGTTACTCTTGTTTTGTTCTGCCTGAGCACTGTACAAGGGACACAGGGCAGCCAATATGGCCTGAGGCTTCCAGTTCTAACCTGCCTCGGGTTTCTGCAGCTGTATGAATGCTTCAATTGGTCTCAGATAAATAGAATTTGTTTAGATGTATCATGCACATGTACATGCACGGTCATGTTTACAGATCACTAAACTGCAAATCCAATTCAAATTTCTTGTGTTCAGGGGAACTGTATCCCTGGATGCCACATGCCCTCCGAGCATGCATAATCTGAAGCAGATGGTTCAACAGATGAGCTGCCAAACACACAAGGGCAATTCAAATGCCATCCAAAAGTAAAAGTTAAGTGGGATAAAAGTTTTCCTTGTCCCACTTTAGATAAAGAGGGCCTATCTGCTTGGAAGATGCTCCTTTCTCATCTTCTGCCTTTCGACTTTTTCAAGTATGGCATGTTGTAGAAAGCAAATTCAGTTTTACCAGCTGCCAAGACTGCATAATACATTTTTCAATTTTTGTTTGCTTTTTTCAAATAAATCTTCAGTCTCTGGAGTTAAGAGCTTACATTGGGTTATTTGAGCTTTAATTTAAAAAAGCCAACAAGAAAACAGCAAAATATGGGACCTTTCTGGCCTTCAAGGTTGCCAACAAAGCTCAGAAATGTGAACCCTGAAGGTTCAGAGTCAAGAATTCCTTTTTAATTTATGCTTTGGTTGGCAGGGCTTAGGCACAAATAAGTAATTTAAAATGTCTGGAATATGAGGTCTATTGATTTCCCATTTAAACAATCTGATACATGGACAGATACCAGGGAGTGTTCCCCAGCTTGTAATACTTCCCAGCCTTTCCATGGGATCCTCTGCTCAGCACTTGGTCCATAGCTTGCCTAAGTGGAGGCACTGTTCCTGCTGCCATTATTATGCCTTAGGAAATACCTTCACTATAAAGTAAACCTGATTTAAATCCACCATATGTCCTGATTTTCCCATATATGACAGTTTTTTCCATCTGGATTTTTGTCCTGAGGGCACACACACACAA
>NW_008664765.1:394-619 GCF_000695815.1 Acanthisitta chloris | reverse complement strand
GCGGGTCCCGGTGTGGGTCCTGGTGGATGTTGGTGTGGGTCCTGGTGAAAGCCGATGCGGGTCCCGGTGGATCTGGTGCAGGTCCCGGTGTGGGTCCTGGAGGATGTTGGTGCGGGTCCCGGTGAATGCTGACCTGGGTCCCGGTGGATGTCGGTGCAGGTCCCGGTGGATCTGGTGCGGGTCCCGGTGCAGGTCCTGGTGAATGTCGGTGTGGGTCCAGTGGAT
>NW_008664765.1:0-223 GCF_000695815.1 Acanthisitta chloris | reverse complement strand
GTCCTGGTGCAGGTCCTGGTGGATGTCGGTGCGGGTCTCGGTGGATCCGGCGTGGGTGCCAGTGTGGGTCCCGGTGGATGTGGGTCCTGGTGCAGGTCCCGGTGAATGCCGATGCGGGTCCCGGTGGATGCCGGTGCGGGTGCCAGTGTGGGTCCCGGTGGATGCGGGTCCCGGTGAATGCTGATGCGGGTCCCGGTGGATGCCGGCACGGGTCCCGGTGCAG